>NC_047515.1:40406388-40601388 GCF_902827115.2 Pseudochaenichthys georgianus
AGTTTGTGCACAGATGGAAGGCTGACAGGCAGGTAGGCCAAACCAAGTTCCCATCAGCAAAAACACGTGGGTTTGCTATCCTGGCTCCAAAATGGTGGAATGAGCTCCCCATTGAAATCAGGACAGCAGAAAGCTTACACATCTTCCAGACTGAAAATTCATCTCTTTCGACTCCACTTCGAGCGATAGAATTGTTAACAAAGCACTTATATACTAAAGGACTGGCTTATCTAAAGCCAGTTGAGTAGCACTTGAAATGTTTGGCTCTATGAAACCTGATGTACTTTATGATTCTGTTTTCTTCAAGGTTGTGTCTTCCTGGTGGAACGCACTTATTGTAAGTCGCTTTGGATAAAATCCTCAGCTAAATGCAATGTAATGTAATGTCTGGGGGGGTATGCCCACCCCCCAGAAGAAAAGTTTTAAAAAGAACCCCTTAAATGATGACTTCTAGTTAATTTAAGGGGGGGGGACCCTATAGTGCCCTGCCTCCCCTTTCTATGACAACACGATAGAGATAGGACCAGATGAGTCTACAGGATGAGTCGACGGCATCTTTTCTTGGGCTTGTTTCTCCCACAGATTGACGCTCTGATATGACTCCCTGATAAACACTGCTATGTCATTGATTAGGTTGAAAAGTGTTCCACATTCGATGACATTTTGGGTAGTTTCAGCCAGGACAAGATTAAGAACATGAGCATAGCACCACACATGGACATGAGTGGGTGACTGGGAGGTCATCAGTGCAGAAAATCCTTTGTACCGGCCTTGCATATTGGATGCTCCATCCGTTGCATTACCTATACACACATGCCCTTGTCCAGTTTCAGATGCTTGAAGTATTGTCCGGGGGATGCGTGGCACTTCACTAAAGCCACAAGCCTCTCTTGCACAGTCTCATTGACATATTTTAAGATTACTGAACACTGATCCTGAGAAGTTATGTCTTGTGTTGTGTCCAGCTGAACAGAAGACATTCCGGCCTTCTGGACATCACTGGAGATACTTTCTTTGATTAGACTACGAACAGTTTCTATGATGGAGTTAACAGTAGTTTTGGAGAGTAGGGGGATGAGAGACCCTCTACCTTTTGTTCCACTGGATTGGTGCAATTTCTTGCTCTTCTCTACGCAATCATCCAGATGCTCTTTTAAGCAGATATCATACTTTCCTAATAAAAGGATGAGCTCCAAAAAGTTACCGTGGTCCACGGTGTTGTCAGCTAGCATATATGCTCCCTCATTCTCCACCTGCCTGCACTTTCACCACATCCACCACATACTCCAAAACCTGACGTCTCTTTCGGACTTGTTCCCTATGAGCAGACATCTGACTGCCAGCAAACATGCTTTCGATGTCTGCTTTAGAGCACCGTAAGAAAAAAGCTTCAGCACAGGTTGAATGTGTAATGCTCTTTTCTTGCTCCTCTGTACGCTGGTGTGCGTGCCTCCAATCTGACATCCCAGTTATAAATGTGCCAGTGTCAGTCCTCTTCCCAAATGCCAGACATACAAAACAAAACAACATATGACGTCCCTTGCAATATGACGCCACTTTCTGCTGGTGCCATCTTTACAGGTGAATACCGTCTGCACAACTGGACTTCTGGTATGTTGTTGTGGGTGCTGTTCTAAAAACATCTGTAACATAGATGGCTCGGGGCGGGCAAAGTAATCTATGTCCTCCTGCTCTTTGCTCTCCTCACTCTCCTCCTCTGGGGTGCTGCCTGGCTCAACACGATGATACAGAATGAATGGATTCCCTGATGGAGGTCCATCCAAATAGGCATTGACACAATACCACACAGTTAATGGTCAAAACTACATGTGTGCCTCCATTTTTTATCTATTTCTATATTATTCATTCTATATATTGTCAATCAAAACTACCACAACAAGCTGACTATAAACATTTTCTTCAGGTCCCAAAAGACCACTGTTGCCCTTATAACCAAATAAGTAAATACACTAAACGAAACAAGCTGCCAGCTGACAGTAATGGTTCATGAATGTTGGTTAACTTTCAATGAGACAACTATCAGAGTCCCATTAAGCTATATTTTAACTTGCCAGGGAAAACCTAAAAAAGCCAGCTTACTAGCTTGTAGGCTAACGAATGTTTCTCTTATAATATGTGTCTTATTAGTGCTTCATCAAAGGGATATTAATGGGTTCCAGAACTACAGAGTATCATAACCTTAATAATAATCTTTTCCTAATTTTCTTAGCTTCTGCTTACCGCCAGTTCTCCTCGCTCGCCCCACTCGCGCTGATCTCTCTCCCTCTCATCATCTTCCTCACCACCAATATCGGCCACGGGTTAGAAGAAGATGGACCTGCACCTGTACTAAACATGTCGGTTATTTTGACACAAGCGGCAGCATCAGCACGAAGGGCCTGCTTTTTTCTTGCCCGCAATTGTTCTGCTCCCCCTTTTCGCTTGGCCTTCGCCTTCGCCATTTCTAACTCGAACTTTTTTTTTTCTCGAAAAAAAAGGAAGTTTGGCTTCAACGGCCGGCTCACCTCCTGGGGGCGTGATTTAATGATGCACACAGAGCGGCCCAAAGGGGGAGGTGATTAAAGATTTGATTGGGCCGGCCCAGTGTCAATTACTAAAAACATTTAAACAGAGGGCCAATATACCCGTCTTATGGGCCGGGACTTCAGAAAAAAAAAAGAAATGACGTGTCGGCCCAAAAGGCACGTCGGCCCACCGGGAAAATGCCCGGTATGCCAGATGGCCAGTCCACCCCTGCCCTCAACTGACATTAAGAGCTAAACGCAGCTGAATACACTCTGCAGTAACGGCTTTTGTTAGATTCCTCTCATCTAACCCTCCTCTCCATCTCATGGTTTAAAGTGGACCTCGCATGCTATATTTGAATAATATATTGTAGTATGTAGGCCATGCCTATTTAAAACAAGTCTGTGAAGTTTTTTTTTCAAAATACCAAACGGATCATGCATTTTAGCCATGTGATGTAGCTTTAATGCAAAGGAGCTGCAGCTGACCACGCGCCCCCTGCAGGAGAGGGGAGCGTGCTCTGATCAGCTGCTGGGCTCTCGGAAGAGGAGGAGGAAAAGAGATCTCCGTCCTCCGTATTCTTATATGATTATATCGAGTCGTTGTTCATTTGTTTTCAAGCTCAATAAATAACAAAGAAGACCTCTGACCGGCACTTTTCTAATTTTGTCCGGAAGATTTAAACTTTAACGGACATGTTGACCAGCGGGAAACAATCTAACTGAAACTCTGCCGCACTCTGCTCGTCCCTTGGAAGAGGCGGAGAGGAGGGAGTTTGTCATCTGCTGGTGGACTACCGGAGAGAATTACAGCGCTTGCCTCGACGGGGAGGGAGAACAAGAGCCACAGCGGAGAATAAACAGAAGGGCAACCATGGCAACCATGCAGGAAGTCTTCTTCGCTGCTTTTGTGGCAGACTACAGCGCCACCTACAGGCCTGACATATGTACTACAGCGTCTCCAGCGCTTTTGAGCAGCAATGGCCGGCCGTGGCCCAACCCCACATTTCCCTGATAGGTGGAGAGTTGTCCATATAGGAGGCGGAGCATGATAGGTCCCCTTTAAGTTGACAATGCATCTGTTTCAATAGCTTTGCTGCGTTGGGAAAAAAACCTAAACCAGCCTCAGAAATAACATGAAGGCGTCATATTCGATCCATTAAATCTATGATCACAGTACGCTTTAAAGATGCGTTGTGTGTCTGAACCGTCTGGCCTTTGTCATGTTATCATGTTACAGCACGCATATCTGCTTATAATCTACATATCCACACAATCATATACTATAATATATATAATATAATACTATACTATACTAGTATATAATATATAATACTATATAATATATACTATATCATATCCCTCTGGAACTCACTCCCCCAACCCATCAGAGACTGCACTGACCTCACCACCTTCAAAACACTTACAAAAACTCACCTCTTCAATCTGGCTTTTAATGTGTGATTGTCTTTGTATTATTTGACTTTAACTTTAACTATATATTTATTTGTTGTTCCTTTATTTTATTTTATCTTCACTATATATGTAAAGCGTCTTTGAGCACCTGTAAAAGCGCTAACAATTTAAATCTATTATTATTATTATAACAACATGCAGTACTTGATTCTACTGTACAGTATTTTATGTTCAATTCAGTTTGTATCTCACTCTATTTTACAGCATGTATATATTCCTCCATTATATCACCTGCATTATTTTGTATTTCCTTTGTTTTTATGTTTTAAATATACTGTGTGTTGCATTGTTGGAGAAGCCTTGGACTTATTTTCGCTGTAGCTGTTGAACCTTTGACACCCTTTGCATCTCCATCCTCTGTGTCCTGGATATCGTTGATAGTTGATGTCTCTCTACCTGAGGGAAGGTTTTAGCGTCCTGCCGGTTGAAGTGGTCGAGCTGCTGGTGGATCCGGCCCTCCTTCACATGTTGGAGAGCGGCCGTCAGGAGATGCTGCTTCGCTCTCTGCAGCTGAACATCCCGCACACGCTGCTTCATCTTCATCACAATCCGTCCTGCCATCAACAGAAAGCAAGCAGCAGGGAACACAGAGATTCATCATCGTGCACAGTCACACACCTCGATGTTAACTTTCAAAAGTCCTCATATGTGTGGATGTCTCTGTCGTTGCTTTATCATATAATGAATCTGTCAAAACACCCATTTTAAATCTGTGAGTAAACAACCATCAACTCACCAGCATCAGTGAAGTTCCAGAGGAGAAGAAGCACGAGACATTGGGCCTTTGAGAAAACCATCTTTACCAAATCAGGATCATTTAAGTTACGTTTAAAGTCCTTCTAAAATACGATTCAGGAGTCAGGAGGATCTTCCCCTCTCGACAGCTCAATATATAGTCCCTGGAGGGGGTGTGTGTGTGCGTGTGTGCGTGCGTGCGTGCGTGTGTGTGTGTGGGGTCTAGCATTACTATACTTGTGGGGACCTACATCTGTTTACATAGTCACGTGTGGGGACTCGCCTCCCTTATGGGGACAAAATGGAGGTCCCCATGAGGGGGATCATTAATTTTAGGGTGAAGACTCGGTTAGGGTTAGGCATGTGTTGGTTATGGTTAAGGTTAGGATAAGTCTCCAGGAAATGCATGTAAGTCAATGTAATGTCCCCTGAAGTGATGTATACATGGTGTGTGTGTGTGTGTGTGTGTGTGTGTGTGTGTGTGTGTGTGTGTGTGTGTGTGTGTGTGTGTGTGTGTGTGTGTGTGTGTGTGTGTGTGTGTGTGTGTGTGTGTGTGTGTGTGTGTGTGTGTGTGTGTGTCTGCTCAGCGAAACAGAGCTTGGTGATGTAATGAGATCTCTCTGCCTCGTAATGGCATTTTTTTTGGAGTGGTTCAGTTCCAGCATTTTGCCTTTCAATATCATTTTGGGTTCATTTGACAGACTCACATTCATTTCCTGGAGACTAACACAAGCCCAAACAATAACCACATACCTCCTTAAATACTCTTTAAAAGTACAACGAGGTTAAGTTGTGAATTATTCTTGACTTTTGGTTAAACAGGACACACACTGAGGTCTTTGCATGAACCATCATAACCACATTAGGCTGATTTGTATCATGGTATGTAAAAAAAGTGACACAAAAGTATATTATACAGAACATGTAAAAAGTAAGATATTTTATGGTATTAAAATGGTCGTAACATATTCAAGGGTTTCACTGGAAAAAGTCCTAAAAACGTCAGAGTGTGGAATGTAAAATATATCAGACAAAATGTCATGAATAAAAAGCTAGTGTATATATCTTTTAAATCTATAAGTCGAAAGAAAACATCATAGTATAGTAAGAAAACAAAATCCTATGTAAAAAAAAACCCACAATATAGTATGTCCCAAAAATCAGAGACACATCCAACGTTGAAAATATTCATAGTATGTTTGAAAAATGTCAATGTAACATTTAACTGCACAATAGGGACCTTTAAAGAGAAAACAGACACACATAATGTAGTTAATATGAAACGAGTCCGAGAAGTGGATGATTTAAAATGCGTTCATGACGTAATGCAGATCCTCCCCGTCTGCTGTCGGATTATTAATTAATCAGTTTTGTGTTTTGTGAGAAAACTAAAATAATATTAACATTTGTTGAAGTTGAAACATTCTAGCTGCTGGGTCATTTTGGCGTCAAAGAAATCAACAAAGCATCAACAGATAACCATTTATTTTCACTACTTTATTCACAGACATATTTCATGATTTAATCAGCAGACATAAAATACAGAGTTGTTTTCATTTGACTAACATACCATAATATAATATGCTCCCTTTAGTACTGACTTTAGCCCAGTCTCTGACTCTGGACTAAGGCTTTAAACGTGGTTTTACAAAACATTCTAACAGTGCTGTTTTTTAATTTAATTATAGATAAACACATGCAAGGAAAAACATTTTGAAATCATTCACAAAATCATTAATGAAAAACAAACAAGAAAAGTAAACATTGATCTTCACAAGTTTCAATTATGGATTAGGTTACGAAGACATAACGCAGACTAGCAAGCAAGCGGCCGGTCAGCAGTTACACGTGTGGGTCATTCCAGAAATGGAGGACGTTCCCTGACGTCTCCAGTAATCCATGCTAATGCTAAAACATGCACTTGTTGTGTTGAACGTGTCCTTCGACTGAGTGCCAACAAAGTTGTAGGAAAAGGGGTTTCAAAGTATTATTTGAAATCGCCTCGAGCACCCCCTAAAATGGCGTTTCTCTCTTTCCCCTGCATGTTGAATATAACATTAAAACAGGCTATCATTTGGTTGATTGTTGACATTACGTTAGTTTCAGAGTATATGAATAGGTAGCCGAAGCATGTTAAGGCGGCTAACAATTCTTAACGATTACCTCAAAATGAACTTGTTTAAACGGACACATCAAGAGGTTAATAAACCTTTTTTTAACTGGATTTCTACATTTTTTTTTAAGCAAACCATTAAGCGCAGCTGAAAAGCCACCAATAAAGCCTCTGATCAAATGTACCACTGATGCCAGAGCTGGACAAATGCATTGTTTTGATGGTTTACTACCTGTTTTTCTCAAATACACAGCAGACAATGTGAGAATAAAGGGTTCATTATTCAAAGTTTGGATGTTTAAAACGTCGTCCGATTCTGAAATGACCCGTTTACATTACAGCCAACACAAGAAATCAATGCGTTATGTTTGCTCAGAGAAGCAATGGCGTCATGTTCTGCAGTAGTGAGTGTGCTGAGAAACACAAAGCACCCTCCAGGGGAGAAGAAGACAAAACTAAAAGTACAGTCGCCCTGACAACACATGGCAACAGTCATCTCCCCCGACGACCATAACCATCATAAAACTCCCAGAGGAAATTACAATTCATCATGGCTTTAGGACTTTGCTACAAGGAAAACCCTGTGATGGAAACAACAGCTTGCATCGCGCCATAACAACAACAACAACTCGTAAAATAGATAGAAGTGAAATAATTGAAATAAAGATAATCGTTACTAGGGAAACATTTGCAATAATCAAACTGAAATCACGAGTAAAGTGCGACTGAGACGTGTTTAGATCCACAGTTGGTGCTACAGTGGCTGGAGACGTGCCTTTGGATGGCGAGTGGGGGGGGGGGGGGGGGATCGTGTTTACGCCTCATCGCAGATAACAGTCTCCACCACGAATGTGTTCTCGAAGTGACGGATGTGGTGGCAGTCCTTCGCATCGCGCTTGTTGATGCCTGAGAGGGAAAAGGGTGAGACGCAGAGAGAGGAGAGTTTAAAAACAATAGAGTGCCTTCCATTTACCCTGGGGACATGTCTCAATGTGTCCCCAACGCTTTGCATTAGGAGGATTTGTTTAAAGGCCCAGACACACCAAGCTGACACCAAAGAACATGACTGTTGCGTTTCGCCTCACGTCTCCTGCGTCTTGGCCAACAGTCGCACCGGAGCACACCGCAAAGACTTCAGCCGACGACCAAGTAGCACGTCTACGAACGTCTACGAACTGCTACGTACGATTTCTTTTGCCGACAGCCTCCTGATTCAACATGTTGAATCGGGGGCGGAAGGTCTCGGCACGGCCGAAAAGACACGACGGTGCCGGACACACCAATCTGAGTAGGGCGACAGGACGCTCATCGACGGCCCGACATCTATCGACGGTCGAAATCGGCCCGGTGTGTCCGGGACTTAGTTAAAGGTCCCCTATTATACGGTTTTCCATCAATATCACAGCTCTCAGATATATACAGAACATGTCTCTGAAGTGTTTGGCTCCAAACTAGGGATGGGTATCGATAAGGTTTTAACGGTACTACTACTTTTATCGATACCGCTTATCGGTCCGGTCCTTTAACGGTACTCTTATCGGTTCTTTTGGAGAAAAAAATAAGGTAAACTAACTAAAGAAATTGTGAACAAAACTAACATTGCTTTTTATTTAAATTAAATACATAATATTTCACATCAAAAGAAACAACAATGTTTTAACAAATGGTATTAAATAATGTGATGACAGAACTGGAAACAGAATAGCTGAAACTTTAACAAACTAAATAACTCAGTTTCCTCTAATCATTAGCCCATGTTTGTATCATGGAGTTAACTCCGTGTGTCGCTGCTCGCACACAGAACACCTGACGTGGAAACGCTCCTCGTGGACGGGGCTACAGAGCAGTGACGTGCGGTGAGGTTCGTGGCTGGTGAGGCACTGACTCTTTCACAGTCAGATTTACAAATATTATATTTTGACCGTAATTGAAATATTCGGTTATTTTCAAAAGCTTTTTTAGTCTGATGCTTCGATTCATTTTAAACAAAAGGATACCCAAAATATAAATATTGGATTGTTCTTTCTTAGTAAGATCCCATTTTAGGGACACATGTTGATGCAGAGAGACATGAAGAAGAGGGGACACATGTTGATGTAGAAGAGACATGAAGAAGAGGGGACACATGTTGATGTAGAAGAGACATGAAGAAGAGGGGACACATGTTGATGTAGAAGAGACATGGAGAAGAGGGGACACATGTTGATTTAGAAGAGACATGGAGAAGAGGGGACACATGTTGATTTAGAAGAGACATGAAGAAGAGGGGACACATGTTGATGTAGAAGAGACATGAAGAAGAGGGGGACACATGTTGATGTAGAAGAGACATGAAGAAGAGGGGACACATGTTGATGTAGAAGAGACATGAAGAAGAGGGGACACATGTTGATGTAGAAGAGGGGACACATGTTGATGTAGAAGAGACATGGAGAAGAGGGGACACATGTTGATTTAGAAGAGACATGAAGAAGAGGGGACACATGTTGATGTAGAAGAGACATGAAGAAGAGGGGACACATGTTGATGTAGAAGAGACATGAAGAAGAGGGGACACATGTTGATGTAGAAGAGACATGAAGAAGAGGGGACACATGTTGATGTAGAAGAGACATGGAGAAGAGGGGACACATGTTGATGTAGAAGAGACATGGAGAAGAGGGGACACATGTTGATTTAGAAGAGACATGAAGAAGAGGGGACACATGTTGATGTAGAAGAGACATGAAGAAGAGGGGACACATGTTGATGTAGAAGAGACATGAAGAAGAGGGGACACATGTTGATGTAGAAGAGACATGGAGAAGAGGGGACACATGTTGATGTAGAAGAGACATGGAGAAGAGGGGACACATGTTGATTTAGAAGAGACATGAAGAAGAGGGGACACATGTTGATGTAGAAGAGACATGAAGAAGAGGGGACACATGTTGATGTAGAAGAGACATGAAGAAGAGGGGACACATGTTGATGTAGAAGAGACATGAAGAAGAGGATTTTGCATAATAAGTGACCTTTCAAATGTACTGAAAATAGCGTGCACAAAGAATTGTACAGAAAGGTTAATTTGTACAATCTCACACTTTGTTGGTGTATTTCTGTATTTAAGTGGTGCAGTTTGGACACGTATAAATAATTGATGCTACTGCATAGTTACTGCACTAGTTGTAAGAATATGCATGAAGTGCTAAAATGCTAACAAATATGTAGGTTTAAAACTCATTCCTGCACCTCTCTATAATCCTTTTAAATAACTATGTTGCCAATTCTAATATTGAATTTCATTATTCCAGTTGCTCAATATTATGTGCAGGGCTCTCAAGTTTTGAACAGAGTTCAGAGTGAGATTTTGGCAGCGGCGGGGCTTTGGGTGGGGACGGTGGTCTTATCTGATAAATGACACAAATTCATATAAAAACATATTTATTTCATTCTTAGTGAAGGGATGTGTGTGTGTGTGTGTGTGTGTGTGTGTGTGTGTGTGTGTGTGTGTGTGTGTGTGTGTGTGTGTGTGTGTGTGTGTGTGTGTGTGTGTGTGTGTTTTTTGTTGTAGGTGTTGGTGGCAACCCTCTCCGCGTCGGCATTAGAGTGAGGGAGCACTAGAACAAGTTGAGCTATTTTAGTGAGCCTCCCAAACTGGCTCAAACCGGTCACCTTTAAAAAAAGGAACCATGGGGATATCCATCAGCTGATATTCCAGGAACTCCTCACACACCTAAGGTGTGAGAAAAAGTTTTTAGAGAGTACTTGTCCATGGACAAGTGAGTTTGGAAATGTACTTGTCCGAATACATTTTTCACTTGTTCAGAATGGACAAAAATTGGGGTCACTGGAATCTTCTTCTTCGTCATCGTATTTTACATTTTCCCACGGTTTTTATGACACCGCTAACGTAAGTGAGAAGTGAGATTTTACTGCATCACACATAGGGTTGGGTATCGTTTGGATTTTAATGATTCCGGTTCTGCTTTTCAGTTCCGGTTCTTTGAGAGAGTAAAAATAAGTCCCATGACAAACTGGGAGAAAAATATATTTATGAAAACATTAAGTCAAATCTGTATTCCTATTTACAAATCACATACTGTTTAATTTCTTACGGTTATTGAATACAATTATATAAAAATAATCTCTGCATTGTTTAGTTAGTTCTAAGTGGTGCAGTTTGAGAATGTACAGTTGGCCCAGTGTCCTCTGATGTTACACTGCCTGTGAGACAGAGTCCAACCACACATGTCCAACACATAGGACATAACCTAATAATAATAATACATTATATTTATAGCCTATAGGCCTAGCGCTTTTCTACAACGCAAAGACGAGGCGCAACTTGGTGGGCGGTACCCTGGAAAGAAATTTCTGCGTGAGAAATACAAGGTGTGGCGTGTGAGCGTGTGAATGGAGTGGAATGCGTGTGTCTCACGCCAAATGCGTGAGACTTGAGAGCCCTGTATGTGTTTATAGAATACAAAAACTGAAGTTTAAGCTCCTCCTGCTTCAACTGACTTTGTTGTGTTGTTCCTTGACTGTATATTTGTCTAATTTATAGTCTGAATATGTTTTTACACTAGATATAAGAGCTAATAATTCAAAGACCCTTATTTTGAGTTGTATCTCAGACATTTTTATTGGAAAATCACCAACTAACATCAGCAAGCAGGAAACTATTGAGCACTTCCTGGTCCTGGTTGTTCAAAATAAGTTCTCCCAGCTAATAACAAGATCTGATTCGTCTGAATATCCGTCTTATTTCAAGAAGTCTTACCAAAGCAAATGTTCACTTGTTCTATTGGCAGATTTTTAATACCTTGTTTTCCTTATATTTTGTTTTTCAGCGTAAATATTAAAAAGTAATTAGTTGAAAACCCAGCTCACGTCTGCGGGTGAGGCGGCGGCTCAGGCGGTACGTCTCCTTCCCGCTGCACAGCCGGTAGATGAAGGGTCCGAGCTGGCGCATGTCGTGCACTTTCCCCGTCACCACCATCTCTTCGTGGATGATGTACGTCTGAGGCAAGTACGTCCCCTTCTGCAGAGACAGAGGTACAATGACAACTAGCTCACAGGGATAATGCATATTTGGGACTGTTTATTTCTTGTGTCTTAATTTCTCTTATGAACATTGCCTTGTTTTTTACGCCGCTGCAACGCAAATATTTCCTAAATTGGGATCAAGAAAGTACCTATCTATCTATATACTCTGACAAAAGCTACTAAAACAGACTGGATTGGATGTTTTCACATTATAATTTGATAATACTTACCTTTAAAAGTTAGGGTAGTTTATTTGGGGCAATTCAAAGTGCTTTAACCAAACGGAAAACAAGATGAAAATAAGGAAGGGCTCCAAATGGAGGGAGTTATCATAAAGTAAACCTCCGCTTGATATTCCTCCGTCAGAAACGGCTTCACGATGTGGATTAATAACAGGATTTATGTGAAACATTTGAATAACATCTATGAAACAATGTCCAAGCCTGAGATGTAAACAAATATATATTGTAGTGACCACGATATCCATTTGTTTTTGTCCTGTGTTTGTGGCTCCCTCGTGGGGCTGACCGACGAATAGACGCTTGTAGTTTGAGAGAAGAAATATAAATGGGATTGAAAAGTAAGATTTCCAAAAAAGGCAAAAAGAAATAAACGTTTTTTTAAACAAACTATTTGTCCAAATAATATACACCACAGAATCTCAGGTTATACTCTAAAATACTATAATCTAAGGAAATGGCTCCTACATATATCATAAGGACTCAATATTAGCATCTTCTGCTCTGTCTAGCGTAGCCGTTAGCACGCAAACTACTGTTGTTTACCAACTAGTCACTACATCCCAAAGTCTACTTTTGATTATATGTTTCCGTCACTCTCTGCTTTGATCAGTCGTTCAAATTGGGGTGGGCAAGATGTAGGACAGATTTTAAATTAGTCCAACTCTTCACTTCAAGTTTTTCCGTAAAGCCACTTTCCCAAAACACACACCTCTTACCGTGTTAAACAACCAGATCAGAGTGCGTACAGGCAGGAGCTTGAAAAGGCTATGAAAAAATGTTATATGCACCAAATTAAATGATTTGACAGGCCAAATACAGACCTGTGACAACCAGAAAAAACGTCAGATCGTAGATTTTTTAAATGCTTTTGGGATGTAAACTATGGAAGCCCATTTCCGCCACTTAAGAAAATTAAAATCCCCATGAAAAGTCATAATTATGAGATAAGAAAGTCATAATTATGAGATAAGAAAGTCGAAATTATGAGATAGAAAGTCGAAATTATGAGATAAGAAGTGCGCATGCACTGCAGTGACGCTGTCTTCAAAGGTCCCTTCTTCACCTTGCTGCTCACGAGATGTTTCCAGTTGCTGTTCAATGAAGATTGCCACCTGAGCCACATCGGTTTTATTCTTTTCAACGCCAGAGCTGCTTTTGTTATATTTTGCTTATGTTTTCAAAAGTCTTCATCATTTGGGAGCGGTAAAACATAAAGCCATTTCTCTCTACAATCTCCAGAGAAGATGGCGCTTATGAAGATATAGCATTGTGTATCATTGCTGTAGTGTTACCTTCACGTTGTTAAGGAGCTCCCAAAAGTTGCGTGGAGGCATCACGATGGTGGTGTTGAGCTCAATGACGTAGCACTTGTCCAAAGCAATGTCGTGGTAGGCTGTCAGTCCCTGGATAATAAAGCAGATAATCAAAACATGTAAATTGTGCTGTTAATGTCGTCATGTTTTGGCAGTTTCCAGTAGTAACGTTTGGACAGTTTCACACTTGTTAGCAGTGAGGCTGTGGGGATGTTGCCGTGTTTCGCGAAACAAAAAAACCTCAACATGTATTGAATTGATTGCCGTTAATATGTTGGACATTTGTAGTCCCAAGAAAATGAATCCAACTTACTTTGGTGATCTTTTCTCTAGCACCATCATCAGGTCAACATTTATTTTTGGTAGCATGGCTTTAGAGTAAAAATGTGGTCATGTTAGGGTCCGAGTACAAAAGAGCTATCAAGACCCTATTTTGACGATATAGTCCACCTTTTCCAAACTAGTTGATTATATTTGCTCTGATATTCACAAAATGTGGTACACACATTGCTAATGTCACTTTCAAATCGGCTTTCTTTAGCCCCGCCCATCCGGAAGTCGGCCATTTTGAATAATAGTCGCTTTTCCAATATTTGTTTGTACTTTATCAAACTCCTCCGACCTAGAGAGTAGGTTGGATAAAACAAATGTTCGGATGTAATTACCACATGACAAATATTACGCTAAATTGGGAATGAATAACTCAACCAAAGACTTAGGTCAAAGGAGAACACACCATTTTGATGACGTACATGTGTCAACTTTACATTGTCAGATCTGCTGTAATGGTGACATTTGATCGGGACATTCCTTTTTTTCATTGACTTCTTTCAACTTACATACATGTAATAAAGATCTAACGGTACACTTGGTGTGTTCTAGTGCCCCGATAAACATTCCTGTTTGTTTTTAACCGCAATAAACCGTATTTAATTTTGTCTTAATAGAGTGGTGCAGTGACGAGTCCTAAAACCTGGAAGTGAGTCAGCATTTCACCACTTCCTGTTCCCTCGTCTCAGAGCCAATGGGATCTCTCCGTAGGGTTTAGGAAAATATCTGGAAATAAGTTCTGTGGTTGAGACAAAATCAAGAGACGGATCACGTTTGTTCTACGACATTAAATCCATCAGCAGTGACCCCGCTTGTGATTTCTGAAGAGTTGACGTGTCTGAAAAACGATGGTTGTTACCAAGTGGCTGAATAGAAGTCGTGGAGGGCGTTGTACGTCATTACGCCAAACACGTAAACACTCCTCTAAGTTAGTTTCTGTTCTGCTTGAAAGCAAGTCCCTGCCTCCTGCAAAGTGTTCAAACAAACGCTTCAACTTGTACAATGTGGAATCTGTATTTTTGAATATCGATCTTAAGTTGGCGTGACGTTGAAGTCGTGCGACCCTGCTGGACTCGGCTGTCGTTCGTTTATAGCATTACGTTAGCATTTTGCTTCTATCGATTAGATTTATGATTCGAACATTATAAAAGTAGGGTAGACATGTGGAGATTATCCGGCTGAACAAACAGGTCCGTTTTCCACACACTTTATTTCGAGCTATTTTCCAAAATCCTAAGGAGAAATCCCATTGCTCTTTTGTGGAGGGAACCAGCAGCTTCCTCCCGGGTAAATACGTCAACCCTGCACCGCTCTATTTACATTATTTAATTTCATATTCTGTTCTTGTACATATCATATTCTATTGACATGTTTATACACTTTTTGCACTACTTTTTATTTTGTATTTTATTATATATATATAAATATGTTGCATTGTTGGAGGAGCTCAGGTCAGAAGAATTGCATTGCTATTTCTACCCTGTTGCTTTGTGCATGAAAATAAAACCTTTGAATCTTGAATCCCAGTGATTCATGTCAGATAAGTGCGTGTTTGCCCTCACTCTGTGGAAGTCGTGGATTATATCAGCGGGGTCGCTGCCTCCAAAGTGAGGCACGGGCACACTGATCTTCTCGTAGTTTTCGTCCAGGTAGATATCGACATTTTCCTCGAGCTCCAGAAGCCGGCGCAGCTCGCCGTACTCGGGGTCGTCAACATCATAGATCACCCTGCAGAGTTCTGAGTAGCCTAGTTGTGGGTTCTGGACACACACACACACACAATACATATATAGATATAATTACCACATGACAAATGTTACGCTAAATTGGGAATGAATAGCCGATAACTCAACCAATGACTTAGTAGGTCAGGGGTGTCCAAACTCTTTTCAGCGAGGGCCACATACAGAAAAATATACGAAGGGCTGGGCCGCTAACTAGAGGTACATCGCCTCATAGTGCTTTGAGTCATTGAAAAAGCGCTATAATAAATGTAAGGAATTATTATTATTATTATAGGTTCAGTTATAAGTTAGCAAAATCAATAAAATGTCGGTAAGTGATGCTCGTGAGTGTTGGCAGATCATCCCTCAGATTGATTACAATAGGAGAAATATGAACGGTGTATTTCAAGCTTGTAAATAAGTCATTGGGCTTTTTTCTTATCAACTAAATTATGTTAGAAAATGTTTCCAACTTTAATTGACTGCATTTATTTGAAAAGTGGTCTCATTAACACGTGAATACTACGGTGTAATATATTTGTACATATATATTGAAGAAGTACAATATAAGACGAGCACAAGTTTCTTTTGTGGGCCATGTTCCATTATACTTTTTTAATTAGCTGAGGGCCGATTTAAAATGGCCCACGAGCCGCATTTGGCCCCCGGGCCGTAGTTTGGACACCCTAAGACTGTAGTAGGTCAAAGGAGAACATACCATTTTTGACGACGTACATGTGTCAACTTTATATTGTCAGATTTGCGGAAATGGTGACATTTGTCTAAATATCTAGGAACTGGGAAACACATGTGTGGCAGGAATATCTTTCTTTTAGAGCAGTGACTTGAATAACAGGACATGCTTTTATTTAGAAATATAGGATTTGATGCAAGGCCCAATCTAAAGAACACAAACAACCAGAGGCAGGAAAAAGATCCTGTACTAAAGAAAAAGTAGATTAACTAACTGTTGGGAAAATACTGAACGTACAATCTGAGAGTAACATGATAACAAAGGTATCTCAACTGGAGCTGTGAACGTGACAGGATGCTTGATGACCTGGAAGAGCATCAGGACTGTTTGAGGCAGATGATAGCTATGTGGTTAACATGATGATTCAGCCTCTATGGAGAGAGACATCAAGCATGCTCATTTCTGACGTGGAGCTAATCTGAAGTAAACATTGAATACTGCTTTCTGTTCCTCCATCTTGAGACTGTGTAACTCCCTCTCTTGATATCAGCATGTGAAGGACACTGCTCAGGAACTAGCTGATGCTCTGTATGTGATGACTACTTCCCTTCTGGAGAGGATCACAGATACATGGATCCTGAGGCTGAAGCTCAAGCCGGGGACGAGGGATTATTAAAAATGTTAAGTATTCAGAAAAAGTGAGAATTTTTATAAAAAAAGTGAGGATTTTGAGATTTTAGTAAAAAGTGAGGATTTTGATAAAAAGTGAGAATTTTGATAAAAAGTGAGAATTTTGAGATTTTGATAAAAAGTGAGAATTTTGATAAAAAGTGCCAATTTTGAGATTTTGATAAAAAGTGAGAATTTGATAAAAAGTGAGAATTTTGAGATTTTTATAAAAAAGTGAGAATTTTGAGAAAAAGTGAGGATTTTGAGATTTTGAGAAAAAAGTGAGAATTTTCAGATTTTGATAAAAAACTATTTTGTGACTGTGTAACTCCCTCTCTTGGATATCAGCATGTGAAGGTCACTGTTCAGGAACTAGTTGATGCTCTGTATGTGACGACTACTTCCATTCTGGAGGGGATCACAAATACATGGATCCTGAGATTGAAGATCAAGCCGGGGACCAGTGATTATTAAAAATGTTAAGTATTCAGAAGTGAGAATTTTTATAAAAAGTGAGGATTTTGAGAAAAAAGTGAGAATTTTGAGAAAAAGTGAGAATTTTGAGATTTTGAGAAAAAGTCAGAATTTTTTGAAAAAGTCTGAATGTTGACATTTTCTGAAAAAACTATTTTGTGACTGTGTAACTCCCTCTCTTGGATATCAGCATGTGAAGGACACTGCTCAGGAACTAGTTGATGCTCTGTATGTGATGACTACTTCCATTCTGGAGAGGATCACAGATACATGGACCCTGAGGTTGAAGATCAAGCCGGTGACCAGTGATACATGAGGGCTTACATGAGGTATAAAGTAGTAGCGGTAGACATAAATGGAGGCGAGGACCAGACCAGCCATGAACATCACGAGGCCGAACGTCATGCAGCACACACTGTTCAGGGCAGACTTCCTGGGTCGCAGCGGCAGAACCAGATCATCGTCATCCTGGAAAAACACACCGGTATAAAATCAGAAATCATTTGTTCGTCCTAAAGCGGGGACATTTACATTTTCACAGCAAAGGGACAGCACAGAAAACAAGGCAAGAATACGATTAGAAGAGTAGAAGGGTCAAATGTTATACAAGTCCTATTGTGCTTTTTCTGGGTTTTCTTTCCTGTTGTGTGTAATATGTAGGTTTTTTGTGCAAAAGCTACAATCTGTTTCCTCCAGAGGGATTTTCTCTCCCACACACACAAAGAAACAGCCAGTGATGACATGAGTAATAGTATATATATTGCCCCACAGGGTTGTTATGGTCAGTGTGTGTGTGTGTGTGTGTGTGTGTGTGTGTGTGTGTGTGTGTGTGTGTGTGTGTGTGTGTGTGTGTGTGTGTGTGTGTGTGTGTGTTGTCAACCAGGGGCCGTGGATATTGTAAATATACTTCAAATCGACACAGAAAAGCATTTCCAGGCAGCGTCAATCCAATGTCTTCCATACACTCCTCTTCACCATGACGAGCCTGTGAAAATGACCCAAATTAACGAACTGCTAAAATAGAAGCCCACACAAAAATAGCGGCGCTGCATTTCGAGCAGGAATTAGCAGAGTAGCGCTGAGCCCAGCCAGAGGCAGGGATGACGGCGCGCTCGAAATAAAGAAACTTGAGTGAGCTGGTGAGTAATCTTCGCAGACGCCTCCAGTCTCGCAGCCCATCTGCTGCTGCCACGCGCCAACATGAGCCGCAGCGTGCCATTCAGATAGTAGCCGCTCACAGGAATAACGGCCCGCAGAGTGCTGTGTGGCTGGTGGCGGGGAAATGTATTTCTCTGCAGAGAAATAACAATGGTTTGCTGTCAGTTTCAGGAAATGAAGGGGGTCAAAGGGCGACAACGCTCAAATAAATCTTAGAACGCCCCTTTAAGAGGCCCTAATATGCTTTTTGGGGGGTTTACCATTTTCTGCAGTGTGTTATATAGGTTTTAGTGCATGTAAATGGTCTGCAACGGCGAAAATCCGTTCAGAAGGAGTTTGCCCCCCCCTCCCTGAAACGCCTCAATTTAACTCCTTTGTTTACTTCCGTAACATAGTGACATCAGTATGGAACACTCGCACTTCTATTGGCTAGCGCTCCAACACATTGTACGTGATAGGCTAAGGGGCGGGACATATAAGCCGTTGACCAATCACAGCAGACCAGCTAACCAATCAGAGCAGCTCTGGTTTCAGACAGAGGGTGAAAAGAAGTGGAAAAATAAAGAGCTTTTTGAACATTAAGACATGTCACAGTAGAGACACAGAATACTAATATGAAACCTATTTCTGCTTTTATATACAAAAGTATGCAATCATCTATATATGTGTTCAATACAAGCTGTATGTATGAGACAGAAGCAGACTGTTCCAACTATTACAAGTCTTTATTTAGCTGTTAATCGCCGCAGCCAGCAAACTGCATCATTTCCTACGCTAGATAAATATGGTAATTACTGTATGCTTTTAAATCTGGGCTCCTTTCACATTTTATTCGTGCTCTGAATATTGTTCTTCAGTGTCCTCATTTTTAGACAATGGGGACAAAAGCTGAACCCCAAATATTTGTTTCATTTCTCACGCTGGTTGCTTTATTATAGAATATACATGTCTACTCCAGAGGCAATTTGTCTTCAGAAATACACTTAAAAGAGAAAACTTCAAAGACCTTCAGCTATTCTTAGCCGGATCTGTGAAAAGCAATATTATTGAGATGATGGGAAACGGTTGTTGTTCTAACCTTCAAAGAGAAATGATGACAATCCTGTGTGAACACTTCAATCATAATTTCAAAAGGGAGATGATACAAAAAGACAAAGGAGAGAGAGAGAACACACACACACACACACACACACACACACACACACACACACACACACACACACACACACACACACACACACACACACACACACACACACACACACACACACACACACACACACACACACACACACACACACACACACACACACACACACACACACACACACACACACACACACACACACACACACACACACACACACACACACACACACACACACACACACACACACACACACTCACACACACACACACACACACACACACACACACACACACACACACACACACACACACACACACACACACACACACACACACACGTCCGGGGATCAAAACATTTCTGGGAACAGATCCCTAAAGTCTGACAGCTCTGTTCTTCCACCATAATGGCTTCATTACCGCCTGCCTGCTGTCCTGTAGTCCATCACGTGCAGGGCTCACCGCGTACCTTTGATAGAAGGAGATGCTGGGATGATGCTACAGCAAAGTTAAGGGCTCTGCCTCTTTTAGAGCAGTGCAACATAATCTTGCATGCGCTGCAAGCCCCAGATCTGCCATTTTGTCAGGCAAAAAAAGCTCGTGCAATTTCTGCATTTCATTTCGAGCGGTGTTTTTTTCTTTCGCATTTGAACCTGCAATGAAGGCAGTCATCAGACACCATGCCAATTATAGAACAAGTACAATAAAAAACTAATAATGTACATTGTTAAACAGCTTCTAATCCTATATTCAGTCCTGAACAAAGAACATGCAATTGCACATTCACAACTTGCATAATAAAACATGCAATTATCGTAGTGGCGCAGAGCAGGGCCATGTTTTGTTTGCAACCCAAATGGCGATGGGTGCTGTCAGACACCCTGCTGCTCGTGGAGGTGCAGAACAACTGCAGCAGGATCACATTACACAGGGGGTCATATCACACAAAGACGACACATGCATTTTGATATAACAATAATGGCCTTAAGAGGTGCGTGTACCCACCATCGGATGCGGGATGAGTATTTCTGTCTTGTCGCCATCGTGGTCCTCCTTGTCCAGTTTCTGTCCCGCCACAGGCTGGAAGCTGATCTTCCCCATGGCTCCGAGTCTCTGCAGGATGGGTGGAAGCCTCTCTGCACAAAAGTCTCTGTGATCGTCCTCTGCTGGGCTGCTCCTCTCTGTTTTTGTCTGTAGAAACCGGAAGTGTGCGCTTTCCCCCCCTGCCCTTAAAGGACTAGTGCGCAGCTGTTTACTGTCAAGCGGACAAGCTCGTGCCAGATCTCCTTTAACCCTTGTTGTGGGTCAAGTTGGATTTGATCTAGAATAATAATGCAGGCAGTGGCAGTTCTAGTGTTACTAGAGGTGCACTCGAGAGGCGGTTCTTACGCACTTACTATAACTGTTTTATAGGCCGTAAAGTTGACACTTCCTGGGTTGTAAAAACTGGAAAAGCGCCATATAAATGCAGCACATTTACTACATGCTGCCCTCTGTAAGGAGTACTTCTGCACACGCGAGGATGAGATTTAGCGGCACGTGTGAATTTTCTTAACTGTTTTGGAGTTCTGAGAAAAAAGTCACAATACTGACTTTTTTTTAAGCATTGTTTTTTAGATTCTTTCATTTTTTAAAGAATGATATCAGTTTGTCATTTATCCTTTTTTCACAGAAATCTGACTTTTCTTTGTGAATCCTGTCTTTTTTTTGTCCACTATTTTCAGAATTATCTTTTTTTTTATAGATTCCATATTTGTTTTAATTCAGACTCAGAATTTTATCTTTTTATTCAGAATTCAGATTTCTTTCACAAAAATCTGTTTTTTTCTCAGATTTCTTACTGTTGTCATGTGGTCTTGATCCTCTTCCGAATAAGTGCTTTCATTACTTTAAAATAAATCGTCTTGTTCATTGTGCTGCTATAGTACTCGTGAACTCTACACATTTCTATAATGTGAGCATTTGCGGTGAGCACTCCAATGTTGCCACACCATTTCTGTACACAGGACGACAATGACCACAGCATTATTTTATTCCAAATGTTTTTTTTGTTCTTTATTTTGTTTGTAGGGCCCAGGCCTTTGACACTTCTGAACGCACCCACACGCTCTCTGCTGAAACTGGCCTCAACATACAGCAGAAAGTTTAGTTTGACATTTCAATGTTAAATACTAGGAAAAAATAAACAATTCCAGTACAACATCTATTAGTACAGCATCATGCACAGCCAGTGGAGGAGCATGCATGTTCAATGCGGATGGAGGGCCTTCCGGCTCTGTGAGTATCGCACGGATATTTCCTGACTTGCATGTCTTCACTTTTAATGACATGCCGTTAATGAACACATCTGCCGTTTCCATCCAGCATGGTCCGCTAGTCACGATGCGTTACACTAAAACCTGTACTGGAATTATGAACCCTCTGAAAAGAAAGGCTCAACGTGAGGAGAAGGGGGAAAGTAAGAATGGTGCTGACGAGTTCCCCCGTGAAACACTCTGTGGGGCTCGTTGCTCTCCCAGGCCAGAAGCAAAGTGGGCGAGAGTATCAAGTTAATGAAATAGAGGAATCCCCTCGACTCTGCTCAGCACCTCACAAAGTGCACAGCTTTAAAGCTCCCCCAAACCCCTCCCTCCCCTCTTCTACACGTTTTCAGCAATCTGAGAGATACTCAAAATGTAGACGGGAGAATAAAACACATCCAGAGCTAATACCATGACATCCTATAGGCTAGCTACATGTGAGCCGGTATGCACACATAAACCCAACGGCAACCATTTCAGCAGTAAAATGTAAAACAACGTCACTTAACTTCTTTTTGTATGGTTTAGAAAGTAATGAGATTACAATTAACCAACAACGGGATGTTTAAGGTAATATATATATAATATATATTCATAGGTCAAGGTTAAACACAAATCTACAGAGCGAAAAAGGCATACAGTATGTACACGATCACCCTTTCCCAGACAAACCCAACTCTGGGCTCCACTGAATCCACACCTTTACACCCCTCCCCCCTCCTCCTCTTCCTCCTCCTCCTCCTCCTCCTCCTCCTCCTCCTCCTCCTCCTCCTCATGTGCTTTAGGTGCTGTAAGAAAGCACACAGGAGGTCAATGGTTCTGTGATGGCATCTGAATCGCTGAAAATGAACCACCGTGTCTTTATTGGATGAAGGCATAGGTGTGAGTGTGTGGCTGAACATGAGCATCAGAGCGCGCCGGGTACAGCCATGTCACATTTCAAGGCATGCAACCAACACACCAAATGTTCAACTCGTACCATTTCCATCACAAGGTGTTAGCTGATATTCTTGCATCGTGTGTGTATGCATGTTTTGTTTTTAATGTAATACATGTGTGTGTAAAACTGTGTGTCAGGAAGTCTGCCTATCTGTGAGTGCACGGACATTTTCTGTCACACTATGTCCGATGGACTTCTTTCATCATAATATACCTAACATGTCTCAATGTGCAAGAAAGAAAAGCAGCAGCAGCATCTATTATTTTTCTCTTATTTCTTTTGAAGGAAAAATACTTTAAAAATAAGTAAATAAAAGTTCACGGAGGAGCTGCCGACTTCCTGATGAGTTGATGTGGGTGCGTTGTCTCCTCTTGTTCAGAAACCGGCTGCTGATGGGTCCGTTAAGCAGACTGTCCGGATGTTTCCCCCCCCCCTCCCTCACCCCACCTCTACGGCCTTTTCCTCAGGCCTCCTGGGGGGCCGGCCTCTTCAGGTCCCGGATCTGTTTGACCAGGTAAGTCTTTTCATCGTTGAACTGTTCGTCCTCCGTTCTGTCGTTCTGGAACTTGCTGAGGAACTCGATGAGTTTGGTTTGGTTCTTCAGCAGGATGTCCAGGATGGGCTGCGTCTTGTTGGGGTTCGCAACAAACACCTGGTAGTTTAGGCAGGGGGGGGGGGGGGTAAGGATGTTAATATGTGAGGATAATGTACATCTGAGATATGGTTTAAAAACGGTCTTTACTGTTTACCTTAAAAACGTGGAAAGCCTCAAACTGGATGTTGCGGCTCTTGTCTCGTAGCAGGTTCATCATTAATTTGAGATTCTCTGGCCTGCTGATGTATTTCGTCATTATGGTGAAATTGTGTCGGTCAAGAAGCAACTCGCCCAGTAACTAGATGGTTTCAGAGTGAGAAGCAGAATATAAATACAGGGTGTATGCAGGAATCCTGAAGTCAGATGTAAAACCTTTTAAGACCTTTTTTAAGACCCTTTCCACACATGTTAAGACCTCATCGCCACTTGGAGTTCTAACCGGTTACCTTGGCGACACACTTTACCTCACATTGACTATATACAGTATTGCTTGTCCTTCCTCCTTATCTTCCAACCATTTGGACGCAGACTTGCATTTCCCCATAACGATGTTGCTTAGCAACCGGCGTAAACGGACCTTCGCGCTATCAAGCAGTGAGCGTGCGATGTCCTTCAGATGACGTCAAACCCAACGGGATGCCATCAATAAACTCTACAGAATCACACGACACACCTACGCCATGACTACATTCAGGCAGACTGTAGAACACAACCTCTCTGGACCATTTATATACTTACTGAAAACAAGCTACACAATGTAACACCTTGGAAAATGCCCTTTAATACTTTTTAATAGCCTTAACTTTCGCTAAATTGATCAACTTTTAATACTTTTTACGACCCCCGCGGACCCCCTGATTGAACCTCGCCAAATGGACAGGCTTATTGCTTTAAGGTCCAATCTAAAATATAGTTAAGAAACCAACATGATGAGTTAGTCCAAATAGTCCTTATAACATAGGTACTCACACAACTACTGTTATCAAACCTCAAACTGAACCACAAATCTGAGCTTAATTAAAAACGTGAAAGAGATGGCTGGTTTCATTTGACGGTAATAATCAGGGTTCATACACTTTTTCATCAATGACTTCTCCGTGACCTTTACCTACTTTTCCATGACCAAAAACATTACTCTCAGCGTTCCACTGAAAATGGTTTATTTTAACATGGAACAGGAAAATAAGGTCTGCATCTGAAACTTGTTGTGCCCATCTGAAACAAGTAGCCTTACTAGCTTCTACACGCTAAAGCAACTCAAATCTCTCACCAGCAAAATACCTCGTCAGTTAAATGCCATTTTACGTTTCATTACGATACGATGAGTATTTATTATCATTATAGTATTACTATTTCGGCGATTAGATACAATATAAATTATATTTGATGCAACTTTAGTTACATTTCCATGACTTTCCAGGTTTTCAATGACCCTAAGAACCCTGAATAATGTGGCTGTTTTAATTGTAATACAAATAGTGACTCTGAGCTACACAATGCATGTCATTCAGCCTATGATAAAGAAGCAACCAATGTATTTATAAAATACAAGTGAAGAAGGCACCCGATGTTTACGGAGCTTCAGAGCAAACCTATACAGCGCTTCCACCACTAGATGGCGGTCTCGTGAAGGAGTTGGAGGTGGCATGGTTGTCGAGAAACCAAACACTGTGACCGTCTTTAAATAGATTTCTGAAAAGGACTACATGAGACATGTTTACAGCACGACACGCACACCCCTTACCTTGAGCGACTGCCTTTAGTCACGTAGTTTCAGAGTGGAGCAACTTCTCATATTCACTGAAGAACTAGACGGAAAGGAAGAGGGAGTCAGAGAGAGGAGACGGGGGAAATAGAGGTGGTCAAGAAGCTGGTTTTTATAAGTGTATTCATGTCTTGTATCAAAACACAAAGCCTGCAAATGATGCACCTCACAGCTGATTAGCGATGCGAGCAAAGAGACTTCCAGGTTTACTTTACATGTAACTGGAGCAAAGGAACACTTCGCTCCATCGAGGCATCTACAACATGTTGGTGTCCACTTCAAGGCATGTTGCCATAGAAGCAGCACCTCTTGTATCGTTTAATGAAGAATAACACGTCACTCTTGCTGTCGTGCATATTTTGTGACAAACTCTATATTTTTTAAAGATAATACCTTAAGGTAACCTATCAGGCAATAGCACAGGTCTCAGATATATACACATATATAAAAAACTGTCGATGAAGTGGTTTTGCTCAAAATACCAACAGATCATTCTAGCCATGCCTCATATCCCTCCTATTTCACTTCCTGTTTCTAAAGTGCTGATTTGGGGATAAAGCTTTAAAGAGGAGGGGTCTGAGCTCATGCGGGACCCGGCAGCTACCGTCTAAACTAAATGCTGCCGTGATGAAACGCCATATCATGGATTATCAAGGATCTGAAACAGTCTGGAGCTCAAAGGCTTCTCTCTAGCCGGTTACACCACAAGGTGAGTTCCTTTTAACTTCCTGCTTCTTCACACACATGCTCTCCAGCACAGGTTAGCTCCGAGTGTTAGCGATGCTAATGTAAAACACCGACCATATTACGTCCAAAACAGTCGGGCATTGTTTCTGATAGCAACGTTTCTGATTGGGCCGTGGGTCCACATTTCAGCTATGACGTCATATCGGACTCAAATCTGGATCAGCTCCGTTGTTCCCCGTTTTTAGAGATTTGGGTACGGAGGAAAAGAGAGAGGGGTTTATTTTCTGACGCTGCGTGAGTTCCCCGACACACCGGGGACACGTAGTTAGTTATAAAAGACATCAACACGTGCATTTTGCATGATAGGTCCCCGTTAAGGTCTGAATGTTGACTTCTTCTTAATTAGCTCTCATGAGTGGACTTGGGATGCATCCTCTGCTTTTTAAATACTATGGCCCAATCCCAAACCGCCCCCTACACCCTACCCCTCCGTTTGTGCGTTCACGCGGAGGGTCCGCCATATTGAGGGCTGTTCCAAAGCGTGTGGAGGGGGAGTGGGCTATCAAGCCCTCAAACAGCGAGTCTGCAGCGATGCTGACTTGAGACCGGTCTCTACCTGACCGGAGTCACGCTGTGTGTGTCCGTCAGGAAACAAGCTGTTTACAAGTAGTTCCAGCTAACATCCACTGATACACTGCGATGTTAACAACCTCATGATGACCTCATATGTTTTAACTTAGGATCAAACCTGTGTTCAGTCTAGAAAAAGGTAAATGTGTGCATTTTATTATAAAGTTGTGTATATTTACAGACTGTTGCAAAAACTAAGAAGCTTATAAACATCAGGTTTAAAACTAAAAGAGCTTTGAAACACAATGAAAGATGTTTGGAGTTTTATTTGAGTTATTCATTTAAACTTTTTGTCTCAGAGATGCTGATTTGAAACCGTTGTTACAAACAGTTACGGCACTTCCTGTTTCTGCAGAGAGGGGAGGCCGTCCCAAAGCTTGCTGCTGTGACTCCCTCCATCTGACAGGAGGAGCCTCGTTGAGCTGCGAGTGTGGCTACAGCCGGAGGGGGAGGGTCGAGGGAGTGGTTTGGGATTGGGCCTAAATCTCAGTGGGGTGAGGACTTACTCTGTCATAATGTTGCTCCAGAAACTCTGCACTCAGTAGCTTGTGTCTTGTGAGGAGGTCCTGCAAATAGAAAATGCAAAATATGAGGGAAAAGAACCGATGTAATGGTTATCACTTCATCTGTTCTTCTGGACTCTGACGGTAAAACAAACCCACGCCCGGCTGTGGGCTGAAGAGCTTTGGGAACACATGGTTTACGGCTGAAAGGAGTCGCAGAGGTTTCAACATCTTACTTTGAAAGTGGCGAATGCGTCCGAGGCGATGTCGAAGGTGGACATCTCCACGTATCTGAAGAAGTCGTAGAACTGCTCCGACCACAGCGTGATTTTGGCCAGCGGTTCATGTCTGATGCACTCCCTCAACATGATGCCGCAGTTTAGGGCGATCTCTGGAGACTCATACCTGCACAGAGAAGCGCCACACACACACACACACACACACACACACACCACACACACACACCACACCACCAAACACCACACAAACACACACACACACACCACCACACACACACACACACAACACACACACACACACACCACACACACACACACACACACACACACACAACACACACACACCACACACACACACACACACACACACACCACACCACACACACACACACACAACACCACAACACACACAACACACACACACACACCACACACACACACACACAGAGCTATCAAACAAAAAGAAACATATTTTCTATGCTAGGAATTTCCTAATCGAGCAATTCCACTCAGAAAAGTGCCTGATTATTGAACAAGAAGGACAGCAATCGTGTTACATTGTGATTTGACGAGGCACAGCCGACAGACACGTCATCCAGGAGGAGGTGTGTAATCTGCAGCTTTAATGTTTTAGAGCAACACGTGCACTTACCCTTTGAGCAACATGAAGAGGATATTCTGCTGGGTGCACAGGTACTCCACCGTGGGCGTCCGGGTGCCAATCTGACGCCGCAGGATGTTGTTGAAGATCTGAGCCACGTCTTTCTTACCCTGGAGGGAATAGACAAAGCAAACATCAAGACGTGGCGAAGCAGCAGCTCGTTTATGCAATACAGAAAAAAACATACTTCCAAAGAGAATGCAATCAGGAGATAGAGAAACTAATGGCGCGTTTCCACTGCAGGCCTCGCTCGGTTTGGTTAGGCCTCATTAGGCCCGGCTCACTTTAATGCTGCGCTTCCATTACAGTTTAGGAACTGGGGTAGTTACTATAGTAACGCAGTGTAGGCGGAGCCGTGACATCATCTTCAATGAGAGCCCCAGAAAAACCACACAGCCGTTAGCCCTCAGAGCTCACAGCTCCTCATATCTGTTCAGAAACTAGACACAAGTTAAACAAGTTCAAACCACAGACTGCCTGTGTCATGGAGAATACAGTCGCTGCTTTATTTATGTCTGTAGGCCGTTGTTGTGAGTGTGGACGGTCGGAGCATATACTGCGTTAGCTTAGCCGATCTCCATTCAGAAAACACGCATTTTAAAAGTCTGCAGACTTGTCAAAGCATTAATTCATGGTTTTTACTAACCGGTATCAGGATGTTGTTACTTCGGCATCATTTAGAAACGTGTATTACAATTAAATCACGGTCAAATATGTTCATCTTGTTGTAGTTGTAGCCCCCTTGCCAGCGATTCTCTCTCTAGTTAGCATGCTCAGCCCGACTCAGCCTGGTTGTTCCTGGCCCGAGAACCACGATTTTATGGGGCCAGAAAAACTGTGAAATAGTTCCCGCTAGCCGGTACTAGGCCAAGTGGAAACGCAACCATAAACAGGCCATGAGAGAGCCAACAAGCAGTTCTTAAAACAATGTATACTGTTTTATTTGATACACGATTTGGAAGAAAATAACATATTGCTATTATTTTGAGTCGTATTGCAATTGAGATCGAGGACGGATAGATTGTTTTTTGCATAATTATAATTGAAAATATATAACGAAGGGATCATAGCTTGATACTTCTGTGTCTTTACCAAAGAAAGATTGTTTATTAAATCTGTAAAATGTCGTTCTGTGGGCCAGGACATCCATGCAGCACCACTTTGTTTAAAATATTTGAATTCGGGTTGAGCAACATTATTTCATAGTCTTTTATTATTTTAATTATTTTTTTTTTAAATCTTGATTTTTGATTTCATTAATCTGTGTGAATCTTTGCGGTCCTGTTTTTTCACGCTTACCTTGTTGCCGCTTTGTACAACTGAATTTCCCCTCTGGGATTAATAAACATCTTATCTTATTAGTAGGGCTGTCAAACGATTACAATTTTTAATCAGATTAATCACAGCTTAAAAATTAATTAATCATGATTAACCACCATTCGAACTATGTCCAAAATATGCCATTTCTTTATGTATATTGTTGTGGGAATGGAAAGATAAATGAAAGCAGGCGGATATATCCATTTAACACAGTATGTTATATAACATTGTTCTGTGTGTCAAAATGAAAGATAGCCCACACACCTATCAATCATCAAACCGTGGGGTCTTAATTTGTTGATTTCGTGTTGATTTCTATCAAGGGGGAGTACTTCAGGAAAGTCGATAGACTCTGTCGTCCGGTGATCGAACCGCCTTCTGGAAAAGCTTCACAAGTACGTCGGTACGCAAATGCGCTTTTTGACACAAGTGACGGTACGCATTTCAGATTACGCACATAACCTGCGTACCAGTTATGTGCACCCCTGTACCAGAGCCATATTATTACTAATATGGCTCTGCCCTGTACTACAGCAAGAGGATTCTCCGTCGGGACTTCCTGCAACAACACCACGCCGTTATCTTGATTCTGATTGGCCAGAAGCTTATCAAAGATGTTCTATTGAGAAGACGATCACTACGTGACAAAAGTTTTCAAAACCGTGGCTACTGAAATCAATCTTACTAACTGCTGTCTGTGCAATTTACTCCGCGAGTTGGCAGACTTTATTTTGCTTACTTTAACATAATTTCTCATGGTGGCGCTAAGCCATTTCTTGGTATGGGTGTAGCCTACCCCAGCCATACCCTGGCGCTGCCACTGGTGGCACGTATGGGGCGGGCCATTCTGCACATACGTTAAATGCGTTAAATATTTTAACGCAATTAATTCAAAAAATTAATTACCGCCGTTAACGCGATAATTTTGACAGCACTACTTATTAGACAACATTACGATTCATTTTCAGCCCTTAACGTGATAGGTGTGTTAAAAGCTGATCAATTAAATCCATTACAGATCGCTGTTCTCTTAAAATAAAGATTTTGACAAACAGCTACCAATAAAAGTCATCATTCTGACAAACCCACTGCATGCTCCCATCAGAGAACACGTTTCTAAAAATCCCTGTCGTATTTATATGACTTTCCAATTGAGGCAGGAGGAGGGTAGATGAGGAAGATGAGGAAGATGATCACACACACAGTGAGTCATGCTGAGAGTGAGTCAGGTAAACTGCAGCAGCAGCAGCAGCAGCAGCATATTGCAGGGAGTAGACGGAGTTGCAGCAGAGAGAGAGAAGCATGAGAGCGGAGAGACGAGATTGAGCAGGAGAGAGAGAGAGGAGAGAGAGGAGGAGAGAGAGGAGAGAGAGAGAGAGAGAGAGAGGGGACACGCATCCCTTTTTCATGTTGATACGACAAATTCTTACGGCGTTCAGAAACACTGGACAAACTTCCGCCGCGTGTGCCCACGTGTGTGATGAATGTGTGTAATGGAGCGGTGCAGGCAGGGATGACGCATTCACCCGGGAGTACGCTGCGCACGGGTTCCCTCGACAAGTCAAGCAATGGGATTTCTCCTTAGGATTTTGGAAAATAGCTGGAAATAAAGGTCCGTGGAAAACGAAGCGGTTTGATGAATGCACGTTTTGTTCAGCCGGATAATATCCACATGTCCTACTTTTATAATCGTAAATCTAATCGCCAGAAGCTAAATGCTAACGTTATGCTATAAAGGAACTACAGTCGAGTACAGCAGGGTCGCACGACTTCACCATCACGCCAACTTAAAGGTGGGGTAGGTAATTCACTTCAGAAACACTTGTTATATTCCATGGAAGGCTCTTAACATCCCGATAGCAATGAATACATTAAATGCTTTGACAATAAATACATACAAATAGTTCATCTGTGGAAGCCGTGGCGCTGTAGAAAGCACGACCAATCATCTGAGCCGGCTAAAGTAACTGGATGGCCTACCTGCCTGTCAGCCTTCCATTTGTGCACAAACTTACCTCGTGCCCTCATTGGTCATGTGCGTGTTCGTGTGTGTTGGAGGAGGGGCTCTGTGAGGAAGTCTGAAGGAAGGGGCAGATTTTTTCCGGTTGTGTATTTTCAAATTGTAGCGCACTCGAGCTGGTTTCTCCATTCTTACCTACCCCACCTTTAAGACTAGAACTGCCAACGGGTACATTTTAGGAAGTGGTAAAATGCTGACTCACTTCCTGGTTTTAGGACTCGTCACTGTACCACTCGATATCAATCAGCTTACATTATGTATAAAGCCCAAGTTACACTTTGTCTCCGGGGGCTTTACAGTGTCTTCAACATGCACCACCCTTTGTTTATAAACCCCTCAGCAGCGGACAAGAAAGAACTCCCCTCCCCCCCCCCAAAAAAATGACAATAAACGGGGGGTAAAATGTAAGAAACCTTGGAGAGCAACCAGAAGGACAGACTTGCAATAGATGTTATAAAATAAATAAAATCACAACATAGACAATCCAAATGACCAAAATGAAAACGTATTAAACATTCATTTGATATTTCTCTCCCTTTCTCTTACGAAACGTCACAAACTCTCACCTCGAATTCGATGAGCTGCAGGTCTGCTACGAGGGTGCTGAGCAGGCCGCTGTTGTAGAGCTCCTGAGCGAGCTGAGCCACTGCCTCCGTCTGGGGCTCCTTCTCATTCGTCCCATACAGGATCTCCTTCATGGCCACCAGGCTCTTTGACACCTCCTCTGTGGCCTGAACGCGATATGAGAACATTTCATTTTCAGGTCAAGTCTGTCCTTTTACCTGAATGACAGCAGCTCCATTTGAAACATCGACAAGGACAAATATTAAAGCAAGAAACCAGTAAACAGACATTAGCCGCGTTCACACCAAGTACTTTGCCGTACTTAGTTCCCAGCACTTAGTTCCCAGCACTTAGTGCCCCCATGGAACTAAGAGCCAAATAAGTCCCTGAGGGAAGATTAGGCAAATGAAGCCGCTGACGTCACTTCATCTCCACCGCTCCCATGTTTTCTTTTGTGTTGCCATAAGTTAGTCTCTCTCCGTTGGTGCGCGGGGCTAATGCTAATAATGCTAATGCTAATAATGCTAATGCCAGCAAATAAAATGGCGGCTTCACAAACTTTTCAGAGTTTTACGGGGCGTGGTTTGCAATCCGCCCAGCCAATCAGAATTGGAACTTTTTCTCCCCAGGAAAGCACCACCTCTCTAGCGGGCACTGAAAAGGGGGAAAAGTTCTCTGAACTAAGTTCTCTTTTTGGTGTGAACGCAAAATCTATCGGAACCAAACGGGAAAGGTCCTCCGGTGTGAAAGCGCCTATTTAACATGATATTAAAATCTCTGAAGACCCTTTAATGCTCCCGTGTGTTTTTATTTTATTCTATTTGTATCCTATGTTTTATTGTGTTTGTAGCACTTCTCAACACGTGGCTTGTGTGGTCATTTATTATTTTATGATTCCTATGATGTTTCGTCAAGCACTTTGTGACTCTGTGAAAAGCGCTTTATAAATAAAGGTTACTTACTTACCGTACTTTTCGGACTATAAGCCGCGACTTTTTCCCCCCATTTCTTTTGTACAGCTAACGGCCACTAGGGAACCTCCTAAATCTATGGATTTTACAGGTAAAATTAACCACCTTTAACTCTATGGGCTCTATGACCGGTCCGCGCCCGCCACCTTTAAGCGGCGGGCTCCAGCAGGAAAAGATGGAGGCCGGAAAAGAGTGAGACAGGTAGCGCGCCAAAGTAAAAGTGGAACCGAGAGACAGAACGAGAGCAAGACAGACGGACAATTTAGCTGCTGCGGCTTATATGTAGGTGCGCTTTATAGTCCGAAAAGTACGGTACTTACTAATAGAGATGTCCCGATCCGATCACGTGATCGGGGATCGGAGCCGATCACGTGATTTTCCAAAAATCGGGGATCGGGAGAAAAAAATCGGGGATCGGGATTTTTTTTATTTTTTATTTAATGTTACAAAACAAAAATGACCATGTTCACGTCTTAAAGTCATCCTGAGGACTTAGTTTTGGTTTAAAATTACACAACATCATGTATGTGTTGCTTTCTTTGGGCTTGTTTTCAGACCTGGTTGCTTATTCCTCTGAAATCTGGCAACAGAGTGGGCACAGTGTCTGATAGTAGCAGCAAGCTAACGAGAGGCTACGTTCAGCTGGTGACTCGGGAGTCGGGACAGAGAAAATGTCAGGAGTTTGGAAGTATTATAAAATTGAAAGCGAAGGCAGTGTAACAGCCAGATGCAATGTTTGCAAGGCAGAGGTTCCGCGTGGTGGAAAGAACAGAGCTACGTTCAACACGACCAATCTAATACGCTACCTGAGAAACAAACACCAACAACAACACGGCGAGTACACAGCGGCCACTCAGGTAACGGCACTGAAACAACCGACACTTTCAGAGACTTTCAAAAGGAAAGAGAAACTGCCCCAGAACAGAGAAAAGGCCAAATAACAGCAAAGATAGCTGAATTCATCGCGTTGGATGACCAGCCGTTATCCGTTACCTTTTTTTTCTCTTAATGCATTGCATAAAGATCGGATCGGGAAAAATCGGTATCGGCAGATTGTCAAAATCAAATGATCGGAATCGGATCGGGAGCAAAAAAAGGTGATCGGGACATCCCTACTTACTAATGTACATTTGACCTGCGATCCACCGTGTATTTAATATAGGCATAGGGTGACTGGTGGACAGAACAGTCTAACTTTCTTAAATCAAAGGCTTGACCTACAATCTTTGAGCAGACGTGCAATTGGTGGAGCAGCTTTGACTTTAAAGCAGTGCAAAAACACAACCATTAACACATTGACCCGTTTTCTGAAGTGGCATGATAGTGCTCTGACAGAACTAGTTGTATAGTGCTGGTTAACTGTCAGGCAGAGATCCACGTATGCTTTATGAATTTGATCAGAACTGTAAAAGTGACTCATCCACCAAAGACATTATGGGAAAGGTTGTTTTTACTCGGTGTGATCATCACAGCCATCAAACACGTTGGGCAACAGGAAGACAGCTCCTGTTGCCCAACGTGAAAACAAATATGATGCAAGAAAACACTGCCATGGGGAAGGCGTATATTGTTCAAGAGAATAATTTGGTTCAAACTCTTATTTATTTCAGACACTATAATTGAACTGTGTCTCTGTATGGTTACACTATGAACTATGAGTTATATTGTGAGAAACATCATGAAAACAAGGGTGTGGTAGAAAAACTCCCTTGCTGCTAGAAAACATTTTATTGTATTATTTTTGACACCTTTTTTCCTTGGAGTTTATCATGTTATTTTAGTCGTCAACATTTTTTTTTAATTGTACCTTTATAGGTACATCATTTGTTGAGGAATAGTTCGACTTTTTTTATTTCATGTTGGGCCCAAGGAGGAATAGCTAAGCTAATTCTACTGCTAACAGGTACCCTAATAAAGACAAAAGGCGCTTTCACACCAAGTACTTTGCCGTACTTAGTTCATCAGAACTCTTTAGTTCTGATGAACTAAAGAGCAGATCGCGTTCACACCGGAATAATTCCCTGAGGGAGGATTAGGCAAATGAAGCCGCTGACGTCACTTCTTCTTCTTCTGCTTTGGGTTTACTGGCAGGCCGCAACCCACTTCACGGCGTATACTGCCACCCGGAGTCCCCGGCCGGAAGTCCCCGGAGTTGGGGACTGGCTTCAGAGTAAATCGCCAGAACGCAGACACCTCCTCATCTCCACCGCTCCCATGTTTTATTTTGTGTTGCCATAAGTTAGTCTCTCTGCATTGGTGCGCGGGGCTAATGCTAATGCTAATAATGCGAGGATAATAAAACGGGAACCTTTTTCTCCCATGAAAGTACCTGCTCTCTAGCAGGGACTGAAAAGGGGGTGAAAAGGTTCTCATGAACTAAGTTCTAGTTCCGGATTTATTTGGTGTGAACGCACATTTTCGAACTATATCGCAACTATACTGGGAAAAGCACTCCGGTGTGAAAGCGCCTAATGAGTGATGAGGTGATAAATCCTATGAGTTTAAGGTGAATTTGTGCGAGAGTCGCCCTACCTTATCGGCCTTTTTGTCGGATATATCGTGCTTCTCGAGCACCGTCATGCTCTCCTTGAGGTTTTTGACGATGTCCGCCGGCGACTTGTGGGACTTGCCAAAGGGGAACGGCATGGCGGAGCGTTACCACGAGCAACCAGGAAGCGGACTGTCCACCTGAAGGAGGAAACGTACAGATTGATCAGAGCTATTTATACGAATCAGAATCCCTTTATTGTTCGTGCCACAGAGGGGAAATGTACAACGTTACAGCAAAAGTGAAGACAGAGACAAAAAATAAAAGCACTATTAGATAAAGGGTATGCAAATAATATTATAAATTAAGTTACATTCGCTGCTATGGACAGGGTTAGGGTTAATGGACATTCCCAAAGGGATTGAAGCGACTGTTATGCTGTATATATTGATTGTTGTGTTTTTTTATCTTAATGTGTGCATATGTGTCTGTTGATTGTGTATATATAGGATATACATATTTTATATATATTCGTATTTTTGTATTCGGGATTGTGGGAAATTTTGATTTCTCTGTCTTTGCACACAAACTGAAAAGATTGACAATAAAGTTGACTTTGACAATACATGTACCCAATATGTAGTCTGTGTTTTTTGTTTTGCATTTTCGCACATTGGTGTGATTTCACAACATCTGGAGTGAATGCTTAAGAGAGAACTGAACAGCACAGAAGGGTCAGACCTACATTAATGTACGGCAACACGGTCCCAGTGTTTCCAGGCAATATCTTTGTTATACTTTAAGCTCAAGCTTGGCGTAGCTCAATCTCACAAGCAGCTATAAAGAAAGCTCAGAAATAGATGGTGAGTCGGTGAAGATTACAGACATACAGCCAGTGACTCACAAATGATTCAGAAGTTATTGTCATGCAGACGTTGCAATGACATGCAAGTCTGGACAAAGGCTGAACAGTCGATACAACACGTCCAACATGAGCTACACCTATCAAATAATACATTTGAAAACAGCAGCGTGGTTGGATGTTACAACTGTACGACTGAAATGACAGTGAAATTATTTGATTGTTAAAAAAAGTCATTTAACCACAATTATCTTTTTAAATCGGGAATTATTTTTTCAATAATTCCTCAATTAAGCTACCTGTCACTCACTGCTCACTGTAAGACGAGTCATCACTGTTAAAGGTCCCATGTCATGCTTTTCCGGTTGTCACCCGTCCCCTTGTGTGTTATGAAGGTTTTCATGCATGTAAACGGTCTGCAGAGTCAAAACCCTCAAAGTACACCCTGTAGCGAGTAAAACTCTAACACAGAAAATACCTCCCCAAAACGCCTCGTTGGAGATACGTCACTGTCCATTTGATTCTTCCGGGGCCATCTGATGTCATGTGGTCCCTGGAACGAAATGGACCAATCCGTGGAGCCGTTACGTTACGTCCGCGGAGCTGTTACGTTAAGCCCCCGCTGATTGGTCCAAATTGACCAATCCACGGACTTCCTCACACACTCAGTGCAGGCAGCTCTGCTGATCTCTCCTCCCTGGCTGCAGGCTGATAACAGACAGTTGGGATCGCGGCGAAGTTCTCTCTGCAGACCCATTCTCACAGCGTCTATCAACCTTTTTCTTACTCAATATCAAGCCACACTTATTGTTTTTACTTCGGCTGAGACTGTGTGTGCTCAGGGTGAGTTTGGCTGTGTTTCGCTGTGTATCGCTAAACAAGGAAACCACACCTCCACGGAGCTCAGCGCGATCCACAACGTCCTGACTGGTCCCGACCAATCGGAGCACACTGTGCTCACAGGGAGGGGGGGCAAGAGCTACAGGGAGGGGGGGCAAGAGCTGCATCGAGCCGTTTAGTGGAGAGAGTGAATACATACTTTACAGAGATGCTGTGAGAAACCAATGTGAGTTTGGAAAATTGCACAGTATAAATGTATTCTAGTAGACCTCAACAACGGAACTATGATCAGTGGAAATGGCCATGACATGGGACCTTTAAATATTATTGAATACTCTCATCTCACGTCTATGTGTTCTTCTTCCATGATACTTCCTTCACTTTTTAAATCAAGTTCACTTTCTACCACGATAGCAAGATGGACAGCATTACCTTTTATGATATGGTCAATGTGCTTCTTACTAGATAGCACTTATATACAGATAACTATGGTAATAAGTGCTAATTATCCGATCAGTATTGTGACGTAACGTGTAATTCCTAGCCCAAGTGTAGCGTCAAAGATAACCGCAGATCCAGAGAGAGAAGAAGGAAGTAGTGTTGGAGCCTATCCCCGAAAAAACATGTTGTTAGTGTTCCTCTTTCAGACCTATTTCTGCCCTGGCTTCCCACTGAAATGCACATTAACGACCTGCTGTTAAACATACTACTAGCCCCTAAAGCAACACAGTGGGCTGACCCTGATTAAAAGATCCATTGCTGGAATTGAATATCATTAAATTGGGCCAGGTTGAATATATAAAAATACACTGGCAGAAAGACGATGCATTTACGCAACTTGAGTAAACGTTATATATCTCGGTATGACCTTTAAAGCTTTGTGAGTCAGCGGGGATGTTGTGAATAATCTGGTCATCGTCAGTGAATGATTAACCAAGCGTTGTTTACCATGACATAGCTTCAGACCTTTGTTTGACCCCCTGCCTGCAAACTGACACCTCACCACGTTACTAAATATACACAGTACGTTCTCGGGTAACGTATTTAGGGCAGTAAACTCCTCCGTTAGCAAAACACAACACTTACTTAACAAGGACCCTTATCTACTGTACACAACTCCCTGACCCACCCAGCGGACCAACTTACACAAACTCTGGGGCAAAAGGAAAGGTTTTTTTTGATAAAGCAAGAGGATATCAACACAGCAGCCTACATTTTATTTGCTCAAATACTAGGTTATAAATAATGACTATACCGAGAATTCAAGAAACACATCAATACAACTTTTGATTTAAACTTAGAGCTCAACTAATGTAAGGAAAATATGGCAGAAAAAAATACTGTTTTCAGCTTTCAAATATCATTCGCTGCTTTTCAATGTTTTTATATTTAGGTTAATATCTTTGAGTTTTGGAATGACGGAGCAAGACCTTGGATTCTGTAAAACTGGGATCAACATTTGACGCTATTTTCTGACAATTTATAGACCAAACAATTCATCAGTAAAATAAATCATTTAAAATGTAAATAAAGTAGCAGCCCTAATCCCAATATCATGATCATTTCAGCCAAGGATGTATTTAATTCCAATATGCTCCTCTGACATGTGTTCAAGATGGAGGGCTATTGATGTTTGCCACACACACTATTAATTAGGTACAGATCGAACACTGAGAGCCACTGATCTGAGAGTCTGTCACCAACCTGAACTCTGAACACAGGCGCAGTGTAGTAGTCACAAACTGGTCTTCTTATTTGCTGGCAGGGAGTCCACATTTAGAAAGCAACGCCGTGGCCAGGAATATAAACCAGGCACCGGCACCGAGGTGGGCGGTGCAGGCCACCGTTCGTAAATGATGTGTCATGTGTGACAGAGTTGAAATAGAAAACGTGGTTCACAACACGGTGACAGAGGCACTTAAATTGTGCTCGATCAATCTAGACACCTCGACTTTGCCAGGTGGCCAAATCCGTCTGACGGACTAATGCAGAAGCGCCTCGCTACCTCTGATCAGTGTCACTGACGCAAATAGGAAGGAAGCATATGGCAGGTTCACGATCAGCTGGTGGCTGATAACAAATAATTACCGTCAACTCACGCTAACATGGGCTAGAGGCGGAAAGGAAAGTAAGAAGTCTTTCACATGAACCCAGCGTTATGTTGGACAGAGAAGACTTTACATACCAGCGTTTACAACAAAGGCCAGTAGTGGAATGTAACTGAGTACATTTACTCAAGTAATGTATTTAAGTCAAACATGAACGTACTTTTATGGTAGGTAGGTAGCTGCACCTTCACCAGCTTTGAGAACACTTTCATGATCAATCATTATAAAACATATCATATATATTATTCTGAAATGGACCAATCTGCACAATGACTACTTTTACTGTCGGTACTTTCACTATATTTTGATGAGAATACTTTTCTGCTTTAATTGAGTTACCTTTTGAATGCAGGACTTTGACTGTAACAGAGTATTCCTTCACTCTGGTACTTCTACTCAAGTACAAGATCCGACTACTTCTTCTACTACAGTATACTGTGTAATCACTGTTGTGAATGCATGTCTTTTGTACTGTGAATAAGTATATATGCTGTCAATGTTCATTTTATGTTGTCTATTAAGAAAAGATAATAATAAGAAGTACTTTATTGATCCCAATTTGGGACATGTTTGTGTTGCAGCAGCATAACGAAAATAAAGACATGGTGTCGTACAATACAATTAAAAGACAAGAAAATAAACAAGAAAGTAGAAAATATACATTTGAATTTACAAAGCAACAATAACAGATATAAAGCAAGGGTATTATATATACATAAGTATGTGACAGATGGAATATTACATATTAAACTGAATATATAAGTGTAAAATGTACAGTGAAGAGAGAACTATGGAGGCAGAGATTTATCTACCAGCCAGAGGTGATTTGTTACACAGTGTTATTACAGTTTTTAACAACTATTACGAATATTTTTGTAATTCTTGCACAATGACTGTCAACAATGCTGCTGTAACAAATCTGTATTATTCTTTTTTTAATTCTACACTCTGTTAGTTCTACTTTGTCTTCAGTGCAGGACTCTTCCACCTGGTCTGTAGGTCAGGGTCTGACAGAGAGCACCGCCCCTCACGTATCCATGCCTGGTTTGTGATGGTGTGAAGCCTGCCAACTTTACGCAATGCTAACAAAAGGGACACTTGCTCACTGCGTTTTAACATCACGGCAGAACCGAAGAGACATGTGTGATTCAGCTACCCTTTCCCTTTCACCTGACATCTTACTTTGTATCCGTAGGGAAACGTGGCCTATTATATATCAATCACTGTCCACCAAACAACAGTGCTAATTGGAAGTGTGTGTCGACTCACAGCAGGCCTCGGCGGGCCTAATCTTTACAGAAACTCTCAATCCTATTAAGATGTATTCAAAAACTGCATAGACTTTGGGAAGTAACTATGTTTTAAAGGTACATATTTGTAAAGTAACGTTGACATTGCTAATGACAGTTTGGTATCCAGCTCTGTTAGCATAACGTTAGCCAGGCCTCGCGCTAGGAAGTGCGCGCTGGCCGTTGAGGCAGATTTTTATGAATGGTCGTAGTGGCCAAACGGTGGTACTACAACTCCAGTGACGTCATTTTGGCCCAAAAAGACTTTTCCCCATTTACTTACATTGGTAAAAAGATGTCTGTAAATTAGCTTGTAATTGTTTTATATATTAATAAACTACCCAGCACGGACACTTTTATAGCCCCTATTTAAATCATTAGGGTGTAAAAGTTGTAAATGCGCTTTAAAAAAAAGCTGAATCCAGAGATATTTTCCCTCTCCATTCATCATATAACTTTGTTTTATTTAATTATTATTTAATTCCTTTTTGTTACATTTGTATAGTTATTTTATTCCCGTTTTATTCAGTCCTGTGTTGGTATTAAGTGTCATTTTTACTCACACAGCTTTGTGTTAGTCTGGATATTATCTTGGAAGGGGAGGAGATAGTATTGTTTTATTGTTGTACTCTTTGAGTTAAGTGTTGTATACATAACGTTAGATTTCATTTGATTAAAAGCTGAAACCAGATCTATTTTCTCGCTCCATTCATTTGACTGACAGAGAGCTTGAGATCGGAGGCGGGGCTTAAGGAAACCTCTACTGCGCACGCGTAATGGGCCCACATCCGGGTACTGTCTGAATCTACCGTCTCTCTGTTTTGGCTTCATGCGCTACTGAGCAACTACATAGGAATGCATGGAGTTCTCTTTATACATCCATGCGCTATGGCCATAAAGCCCATGCCTGACATTAGCACATCACAAACGGCAGGCTATGTTCAGCTTAAACGTTTTCACTCATTAAGAGCTGTCAAACAAGCAAAGTAACGATAGATAATGTAGCTAAGGCAGCCGTTGGTGGCTAAAGTAGCCTCACACCACAGTGCCTGCAAATAGAATCATGGCTTTATTTACACACGCACACACACTCACAACGTACCTTGTTAAACGGCGTTTCCTCCGGTTTCCCCCGCTTTGTCAAGAGAGCTAAAGGCCACTCAGGTGCTCCTTGGAATAAAACCTGCTTTATTTTACCTCCGCTTGTTTGTGGTTGTGCAGCTCCTGTTTCCTAACGCTGTCTCTGAGCTGGTGTCTCTGCAGCGGACTCTACCGCCCCCTGTGGTTGACTGGTGTCATGGCAACAGGGACGCGTGTACTACGCAAGGGGGCGCTCCCTCCACACATACATGTTACCAATAGTGATGATGTGACGTACTGCGCAGAGGCTGAAGCGTGCATCGGCCAGTGACGTCATCGATGGCAAACGAAGCCTCGCTGTCCGTCGATACCACGTGACTGCTTCTGATAGTGCTTCAGATCGATTAAGAGAGCTCAGACCCTCACTTATGGAGGACGGAACTTGACATATGTATAGATAAATAAATGCATGAATAAATAAATACGGAAATAAATGAATAAATAAATAGACGAATAAATAAATTATTTGTATTAGATTTTTTTAATTCTTATAATTGCATTTTTTTATTCACATCCCCCGGAGGTGAGCTTTGTGTCCTCCTCCTCCTCCTCCTCCTCCTCCTACGGACAGTCCAGCTTCTCTGCAGCTACTTGCTTGTGGTTTTGGATGAATGGCCGCCATTGTTCTGCTTTGGTTCCCACGACCTCGCCTGGCAGTCGCGTGGCTCTGACAGGGGCTCGCGCTTTTGAGGGGTCTGTGTGTGTGTGTGTGTGTGTGTGTGTGTGTGTGTGTGTGTGTGTGTGTGTGGTGTGTGTGTGTGTGTGTGTGTGTGTGTGTGTGTGTGTGTGTGTGTGTGTGTGTGTGTGTGTGTGTGTGCGCGCGCGCGTGTGTGAGCGAGGGGGGGGGGGGGTCATCTGGTCAATCTGACATCTGCTCCTAACAGTTAAGAGCAGATGTCTGACATTAGAAAACAGGAGAGTGATCAAAGCTCAAAGCTGGCGACTCACACTGCAAGTTGTTTTTGTTTTTTATAGACTGACTGTAGTCCTTGTTTGTTTCTCAAAACGAAGTGAGGCTGACGCTCCTCCTGCTGCAGTTATTTGCCAATAAGTGTTCTCTTACAAGGACTTTGCCTAAGGTTTTTGGTAAGGATAGAAAAATACAAGACAAAAATAGTGAAGCAGCAAAAAATCTAAATTGATCCCACATTGGGAACTTTGTTTTGCAGGTAAACAAAGGCTTTGTACTTCTGCTAAAAATTGAATATTGAAAAAAATGACAAACAATAAAGCATACAGTATAGGCATATATATAGAGTATTTACTTAAAGAATGAAGTATTCAGTTTATATACTCAAGAAACACTCAAGTAAAGTACAAGTCTCTCAAAATGCTACTTTAGTACAGTACTTGGATACTTTACAGATATATCCTCGAGTGATTTGCCGGTCAATTGTGTTTTTTGGGGGGGATAAGGATTGGCCTTTTTGCAGGTAGGGTAATGTTGCAGGTTTATCACCAGGTAGGTTGACTCGTACGAGGAATTTGACTTGGTGTCGTGGTGCATACATAAAAGTAAAAACACAGAAACACAGCACTATTTCACGAAAACTATAATAACATTAAAACATATTTAAAATCATATGAAATATAGTAAGATATAGCAGTATGGCATGTGTCTTTATGTGTGTTGCCAGACTTGTAGCCTCTCTGGGGCTAAGTGACACATCTTGCATACTGGCAAACCCATACTGGCAGATACATAATGAAGCGATTTGTCGCTCTATTGTGTCTTTGGCCTTTTTGCAGGTATAGTGTAACGTTGCTCCTGGGAAGAATAGGCGAGGGTCTCCCTGGAGTGAAGCAGTAACTGCACACCCTTGTTCATCCATGGGAGAAGAGGAAACTGTTCTGTGTCGGGTGGAGGAAGAGGGGGAGGGGGAGGGGTGCATGGTTTCAGGCTGGACATCTGTCGCTTGTGAGCGTGTGTTTTTTCTAGGCCGGGTCTCTGGGTTATTGAATGGAGCCAGTGACCTGTCAGTCTTGACTGATGGGAGCCCCTGTGTGGGAAAATCCCACAGCCAAAGAGCTGGGAGCATTCACATGCTAATTGAGGCGGATAAATAAGAGGGCCGCGCGGCGCCGAGGGCCCTAGAGACGAGCTGAGATCCAGAGGAGCAAACATGACCGCTTCATCCACGGTGCACAACGTGGGGAGACATCCCAGCGCCAAGGAGGAGAGAAAGGTATTTACATCTTATAGACATCGAGCAATATCTGTGTTATGATCAGAGGTGGGAGAAGTACTCAGACCTTGTAGTAGAAGTACCAGAGTGTAGGAATACTCTGTTACAAGTAAAAGTCCTGGTAAAGTACAACACGTTTTTTGGCATCTAATTGTACTTAAAGTATTATGCAGATTCAGAATATTATATATTATATGTTTAGATTATAATGTTGTGTTCTCAAAGCTGGAAAAGGTGCAGCTAGTTTGACTTGTAGACTTTGTGTACTGCAGGGTAGCTTGTGTTGTTTATAGTTAACATTATCACAAGTCTCTCAACATTGTACGAGTACTTGAGTAAATGTACTTAGTTAATCTACACCACTTGTTATGATCAGAGGTGGAAAAAGTACTCTTTCCTTGTACTTGAGTAAAAGTACCTAATACTCTGTTACAAGTAAAATACCTGCTTTCAAGTGAAAGTAGCGACAGTAAAAGTAGTCGTTGTGCAGATTGGTCCATTTCAGAATAATATATATGAGATGTTTTATAATGATTGATCATGAAAGTGTTCTCAAAGCTGGTAAATGTGCAGCTAGTCTGAAGTACTTTGTAGACTGCAGGGTAGCTGGTGAAGGTGCAGCTAGTCTGAAGTACTTTGTAGACTGCAGGGTAGCTGGTGAAGGTGCAGCTAGTCTGAAGTACTTTGCAGACTGCAGGGTAGCTGGTGGATTTACTCCAGGTAGAACTAAAGTCTGATTCAACACTTGATTATATTTCACATCAATCATCCAGATCTGTGAAGTAACTAAAGGTATTAAATACATGTAGTGGAGGAGAAGTACACCATTCACCTCTGAACTGTAGTGGAGTAGAAGTATACAGTATCAGAAAATGGTAATACTCAAGTAAAGTATAAGTATCTTAAAGTTGTGCTTAAGTACAGTACTTAATGTCCTTGGTAACGTAACACCTCTGGTTAGGGTACAGTTTGGACCTCGTTGTCCTCTGCTCTTCACTAAAGTGATATGTTTACATCGTTCAGATGAGGAAGCCGCTGATCGAGAGGAAACGACGAGAGAGGATCAACAACTGCTTGGATCAGCTCAAGGACACTGTGATCGGAGCGTTCAGCCTGGATGTGAGTATTTCATCACGTCTTACCTTCTCCGTAAGTACACTATGGAGTCTGAGCCAAGCTTACTTCAAGGCAGAGGGGGTAGAAGTACTCAGATCTTGTACTTCAGTAAAAGTAGAAGTACTCAGATCTTGTACTTCAGTAAAAGTAGAAGTACTCAGATCTTGTACTTGAGTAAAAGTAGAAGTACTCAGATCTTGTACTTCAGTAAAAGTAGAAGTACTCAGATCTTGTACTTCAGTAACAGTAGAAGTACTCAGATCTTGTACATGAGTAAAAGTAGAAGTACTCAGATCTTGTACTTCAGTAACAGTAGAAGTACTTAGATCTTGTACTTGAGTAACAGTAGAAGTACTCAGATCTTGGACATGAGTAAAAGTAGAAGTACTCAGAACTTGTACATGAGTAAAAGTAGAAGTACTCAGATCTTGTACATGAGTAAAAGTAGAAGTACTCAGATCTTGTACATGAGTAAAAGTAGAAGTACTCAGATTTTGTACATGAGTAAAAGTAGAAGTACTCAGATCTTGTACTTGAGTAAAAGTAGAAGTACTCAGGTCTTGTACTTGAGTAAAAGTAGAAGTACTCAGATATTGTACTTAGTAAAAGTGGAAGTACTCAGATCTTGTACTTGAGTAAAAGTAGAAGTACTCAGATCTTGTACTTGAGTAAAAGTAGAAGTACTCAGATCTTGTACTTCAGTAAAAGTAGAAGTACTCAGATCTTGTACTTCAGTAAAAGTAGAAGTACTCAGATCTTGTACTTGAGTAAAAGTAGAAGTACTCAGATCTTGTACTTCAGTAAAAGTAGAAGTACTCAGATCTTGTACTTCAGTAACAGTAGAAGTACTCAGATCTTGTACATGAGTAAAAGTAGAAGTACTCAGATCTTGTACTTCAGTAACAGTAGAAGTACTTAGATCTTGTACTTGAGTAACAGTAGAAGTACTCAGATCTTGGACATGAGTAAAAGTAGAAGTACTCAGAACTTGTACATGAGTAAAAGTAGAAGTACTCAGATCTTGTACATGAGTAAAAGTAGAAGTACTCAGATCTTGTACATGAGTAAAAGTAGAAGTACTCAGATTTTGTACATGAGTAAAAGTAGAAGTACTCAGATCTTGTACTTGAGTAAAAGTAGAAGTACTCAGGTCTTGTACTTGAGTAAAAGTAGAAGTACTCAGATATTGTACTTAGTAAAAGTGGAAGTACTCAGATCTTGTACTTGAGTAAAAGTAGAAGTACTCAGATCTTGTACTTCAGTAAAAGTAGAAGTACTCAGATCTTGTACTTCAGTAAAAGTAGAAGTACTCAGATCTTGTACTTCAGTAACAGTAGAAGTACTCAGATCTTGTACATGAGTAAAAGTAGAAGTACTCAGATCTTGTACTTCAGTAGAAGTACTTAGATCTTGTACTTGAGTAAAAGTAGAAGTACTCAGATCTTGTACTTCAGTAACAGTAGAAGTACTTAGATCTTGTACTTGAGTAACAGTAGAAGTACTCAGATCTTGTACTTAGTAAAAGTAGAAGTACTCAGGTCTTGTACTTGAGTAAAAGTAGAAGTACTCAGATCTTGTACTTAGTAAAAGTGGAAGTACTCAGATCTTGTACTTGAGTAAAAGTAGAAGTACTCAGATCTTGTACTTGAGTAAAAGTAGAAGTACTCAGATCTTGTACTTCAGTAAAAGTAGAAGTACTCAGATCTTGTACTTCAGTAAAAGTAGAAGTACTCAGATCTTGTACTTCAGTAACAGTAGAAGTACTCAGATCTTGTACATGAGTAAAAGTAGAAGTACTCAGATCTTGTACTTCAGTAGAAGTACTTAGATCTTGTACTTGAGTAACAGTAGAAGTACTCAGATCTTGTACTTGAGTAAAAGTAGAAGTACTCAGATCTTGTACATGAGTAAAAGTAGAAGTACTCAGAACTTGTACATGAGTAAAAGTAGAAGTACTCAGATCTTGTACATGAGTAAAAGTAGAAGTACTCAGATCTTGTTCTTGAGTAAAAGCAGAAGTACTCAGATTTTGTACATGAGTAAAAGTAGAATTACTCAGATCTTGTACTTCAGTAAAAGTAGAAGTACTCAGATCTTGTACTTCAGTAACAGTAGAAGTACTCAGATCTTGTACATGAGTAAAAGTAGAAGTACTCAGATCTTGTACTTCAGTAACAGTAGAAGTACTTAGATCTTGTACTTGAGTAACAGTAGAAGTACTCAGATCTTGTACTTGAGTAAAAGTAGAAGTACTCAGATCTTGTACATGAGTAAAAGTAGAAGTACTCAGATCTTGGACATGAGTAAAAGTAGAAGTACTCAGAATTTGTACATGAGTAAAAGTAGAAGTACTCAGATCTTGTACTTGAGTAAAAGTAGAAGTACTCAGATCTTGTACTTGAGTAAAAGTAGAAGTACTCAGATCTTGTACATGAGTAAAAGTAGAAGTACTCAGATCTTGTACTTAGTAAAAGTAGAAGTACTCAGGTCTTGTACTTGAGTAAAAGTAGAAGTACTCAGATCTTGTACTTAGTAAAAGTAGAAGTACTCAGGTCTTGTACTTGAGTAAAAGTAGAAGTACTCAGATCTTGTACTTAGTAAAAGTGGAAGTACTCAGATCTTGTACTTGGTAAAAGTAGAAGTACCAGAGTGTAGGAATACTTTGTTACAGTAAAAGTCCTGCATTCAGAATGTTCCTCAAGTAAAAGTAGAAAAGTATTCTCATCTAAATATAGTGAAAGTAGCGACAGTGAAAGTAGTCGTTGTGCAGATTGGTCCATTTCAGAATAATATATATGATATGTTTTATAATGATTGATCATGAAAGTGTTCTCAAAGCTGGTGGAGGTGCAGCTAGTCTGAAGTACTTTGTAGACTGCAGGGTAGCTGGTGGATTTACTCCAGGTGGAACTAAAGTCTGATTCAACACTTGGTTATATTGTTTAATATTAGAGTGGTGTAAAAGTACATACATACCTCTGAACTGTAGTGGAGTAGAAGTAAAAAGTAGCATAACATGGAAATGTTCAACTAAAGTATAAGTATCTCAAAGGTGTCCGTAAGTACAGTAACGGAATACATGTAATTAGTGACTTTACACCATGTGTCTTATCTTCTGTAAACAATGGAGTCTGGGTCAGGGTTAACTTCGGGTTAACTTCGTGCTCTCATCTCTCCGCAGCAATCCAAACTGGAGAAAGCCGACATTTTGGAAATGACAGTGAAGCATCTGCAAAACATCCAGAGCAGCCACGGTAAGAAACATGTGTTCAAAGTGACGATTCAAAGCTTTGAACTGCTCTATTTGTCATATGCAGAATAATATAGCAAAGTAAAGTACACAAAATGGTTCAAGGAAGTTGCAGAAATAAGAAAGATATGTACATTTATAATATATATTAAATCATGGGACCCTGTCGCTACTTAAGGGATCCCTTCAATTGTAATATATTCATTGTATTACGTTTTTTTAGCTTCTTTTGTATATTTATGCTTGATGTAAATACTTGTCTTTATTCTTTTAATGTAAAAATTGTAATATCATGCTATTTTTTTACAACTTATTTCCTTATATTTTCACCAAAGCAAATTCCTTCTGTGTAAATGTACCTGGCAATAAACTTGATTCTGATGTTGATGGTTGTGGATATTGAAACAATACTATATCATGTCCTTTGGGTATGTTGATTCAGATATGTTTCTCAAAGGGTTGACCTTCAATCTCCAACCAGATGTTCAAAGACTGCTTTGTGTGGCGGGCAGCTTCCTGGTGGGAAAGAAGTAACAGTTGATAACATCTTTTTTAAACTTGAGTTTTTATTGAGTTAAAGGTGGGGTCGGTAATTCACTTGAGAAACACTTGTTATATTCCATGGCATGCTCTTAACATCCCGACAGCAATGAATATCTTAAATGCTTTGACAATAAATACATAAATAAATATCATCTGTGGAAGCCGTGGCGCTGTAAAAAGCACGACCAATCATCTGAGCCGGCGCGGGTCAGATAACTGGATGGCCTACGTGCCTGTCAGCCTTCCATCTGGGCACAAACTTATCTCGTGCCCTCATTGGTCACGTGCGCGTTCGTATGTGTTGGAGGAGGGGCTCTGTGAGGAAGTCTGAAGGAAGAGGCAGATTTTTTTCGGCTGCATATTTTTCACATTTCTATAGGACAGTAAACCAAAAATATCGTTTGAAACTGGAGATATTAAAAAAAATGCATGAATGAATAAATGTTAACCAGGTAAAATAAGATATAAATGAAAAAAGATTTTTTCCGGTTGTGTATTTTCAAATTCTAGCACACTCGAGCTGGTTTCTCCATTCTTACCTACCCCACTTTAGTTTAAGTTTGTACATAATGGAGAAACAAAACAGAAAAATCACATTGTACTTGTGGCTTTTCTCGACATATAACAATGATAGAAAACACAAGTACAAGATCATAAATAAAAGACATTGAAATAAATAAAATAAACTGAAATGCAACAGTCGTGGTTACAATTTGCGAGTGTGGACTGACTTGGAGAGGTCCCAGTTCACCTTCTGCCCTGGAGTGGTGCCCTTGAGCAAGGCACCGGACACCCCCCTCCCCCCCCTCACTCCCATTGCTCCTACTATTAGGATGGGTCGCTGTGCGCTCTGTATGTGTGATCATTAAAAGAGGGCTTTCATCCCTTCAGTTCTATATTTGACTGCATGCATTCTCTACTTTGACCACTAGAGGCTGCTCTAACCTCACTCCCCTCCTCTTTTCTCCCCCTGCAGACCCCACGTTAGACCTGGAGGCTCAGCAGAAGTACAGCACAGGCTACATCCAGTGCATGCATGAAGTCCACAACATGGCGCTCACCTGCGAGTGGATGGACAAATCTCTGGGCTCTCGCCTGCTCAAACACCTCCTCAAATCTCTGCCCAAATCTAAAGAGGAGGGGCCGCCTTCACCCCGAAATGATGCTCCTCTCCCGGGGTTCTCCCCCCTCAGAGGAGACCTGGAGATGTGGAGACCCTGGTGACCCTCTGGATGGTTGATGTATCCGTTATGTATCTTATAGATATACTGCTCAGAAGACAAACGTGGGGCAGTTTTTGTTCCGGTGGTTATTATGATTATTGTGGATGTGCTATAATGATTCCTCAGTACTTCCCTTTAGAAGTCGACCTCTCGTAGCCTGCATTATAGAAGGCTCCTATTAATCTCTGTGTGTATTTATTGTATTAACTGCTTTATTTATTTGATATTATAAGGCATTTTAAGACTAAACTATTCTGCTTGCTATTGCATAGATGTTTATGTATTCCTCCTTTGCTGTAGGATTAACCCGAACGACAATAATAATAAAGCTTTTATTCATCTTTGTGAAAAATCATGTCTCGTGTTCATTTAGAAATCTGCTTTATGAGCCATGCAGTACAGAAGGTCAGGGAATCACATCCAAACGGTTCAGGATATTTATTATAGTATCATATGGATCAATACACACATACACAGTCAAACAACTGCATAATATCTTTGGACCTACATTTTGAATCGATATCATCTAATGACTGTTTAGGGGTCTCTCACAATGACATCCAAAGGCTCAAGGTGCCTCCTTATTGGGGTATTAGTTTGATATACTTCCAGCTGCAAACACTGGGCGGTTCAGTCTCACTGTACAACAGACAGACGGGTGTTTTCAGTCAATACGCTCAACCTGTCCGGCAACACATGTCAGACTGACGGGTGGGAAACTAATCTGAGATGTTATCTGTGTTTTGTCTTCAAACAGGACGTGTGTGTGTGTGTGTGTGTGTGTGTGTGTGTGTGTGTGTGTGTGTGTGTGTGTGTGTGTGTGTGTGTGTGTGTGTGTGTGTGTGTGTGTGTGTGTGTGTGTGTGTGTGTGTGTGTGTGTGTGTGTGTGTGTGTGTGTGTGTGTGTGGACTAGCATTACTATACTTGTGGGGACCTACTTCTGTTTACATAGTCACGTGTGGGGACTCGCCGCCCTTATGGGGACAAATTGGAGGTCCCCATGAGGGGGATCATTAATTTTAGGGTAAGACTTGGTTAGGGTTAGGCATGTGTTGGTTATGGTTAAGGTTAGGATAAGTCTCCAGGAAATGCATGTAAGTCAATGTAATGTCCCCTGAAGTGATGTATACATGGTATGTGTGTGTGTGTGTGTGTGTGTGTGTGTGTGTGTGTGTGTGTGTGTGTGTGTGTGTGTGTGTGTGTGTGTGTGTGTGTGTGTGTGTGTGTGTGTGTGTGTGTGTGTGTGTGTGTGTGTGTGTGTGTGTGTGTGTGTGTGTGTGTGTGGCATAATGAAAATAAAATGAACAGTGTGTCTGTGAGCCAGCAGGAAACTCTTATTTTAAACCTTTACGTTGAGCAATTTCTATAATAAAATGCGTCCACAACATTGACTTGGTAAAGTACAGGAAACGCTCAGGTGTTTCTTCAGACATCAACAATGGCTCTGTTCTGTGCAAATGATTCAGTCGATCATGACAGCCAATCAGAAAGCATGAAAACAGGATCCTGAAACTGAAGCTTCAGTCATTTTAATGTTCTTATTTACCCGTCTTCCAATGAAGAATATGTTGTTATTGAATGTCTGTCTGGTAGCTATCGTGAGCTTCAACACTAATACATGTTGAATATATGCCAGAGTTTATTGTGTGGTAGTGGAAGTCTAAATGGATGAACTAAAATAATACTCCAACAAATAAGAACAAAGCCCTTAACACTGAATACTGTCAAACTTGTATCGTAAGTTCATCAAATCAAATCAAGTTTTATTTATGTCGCACATTTATAAACGATTTTTGGTGGAGCTAAAGTGCTGTACATAAAATAAAATAGCCTACAGTCGAGACACTTTACAGCAAATACAACAACACAGATTGATCAGAATATCAGTATGAGAAAAACGACACCCTCTGTCCTTAGACCCTCTGTCCTCACACCCTCTGTCCTCAGACCCTCTGTCCTCAGACCCTCACATCGTACAAGGAAACACTTCCAGAGAAACCCCACAGTTTAAAGGGAACATGGGAGAAACCTCAGGGAGAGCAGCAGAGGAGGGATCCCTCTCCCAGGACGGACAGACGTGCAATAGATGCCGTGTGTAAATCCAAGAGATAATACATTTTACAGCATATAGACCGAATGATAGGAAATGCATGTGTCTGTAATGAGAAGATGAATCCACGAGGATGTCAGCTACAATCCTGTGGAAGCCATCAGGGAAGCAGCAAGACGAGACCCAAGGCAGGACCGCAGAGACGGGTTCAGCCACGACCCGAAGTCCACGACTTAATCCAGAACTCAGGATAAAGGATCCAGGACACAGGACTGCAGCAAGAGGATCAGCCTCGACTCCGGATCCCGGCGTAGATATCGATACAAGACAAGAAGAAAGGTTTGGCTGGGTTCATCGGAACAAGAGAAGACACAGACACAGACAGAGAGGGGAAAGGTCATTGGATAAAAGTTATTCTTGATAACCCTCTAGAAAGATCTCATGAACTTCCCACTCAATCTATCAAGACTCGAGCAGTTCTATTACACTGAACAAAAATATAAACGCAACACTTTTGTTTTTGCTCCCATTTTTCATGAGATGAACTCAAAGATCTAAAACATTTTCTATATACACAAAATAACCATTTCTCTCAAATATTGTTCACAAATCTGAAAGATCTGTGATAGTGAGCACTTCTCCTTTGCCGAGATAATCCATCCCACCTCACAGGTGTGGCATATCAAGATGCTGATTAGACAGCATGATTATTGCACAGGTGTGCCTTAGGCTGGCCACAATAAAAGGCCACTCTGAAACGTGCAGTTTTGCTTTATTGGGGGGGTCTGGGGGGGTCCGAAAACCAGTCAGTATCTGGTGTAAGGGGTAGGGTTAGGGGTAGGGGTAGGGTTAGGGTAATGAATCGAGTGGCCTGTGTTCGTCGTCCATAACATACGCCTGCCCATACCATAACCCCACCACCACCATGGGCCACTCGATTCACAACATTACCCTACTCCTAACCCTACCCCTACCCCTACCCCTACCCCTAACCCTAACCCTCACACCAGATACTGACTGGTTTTAGGACCCCCAGACCCCCCCCAATAAAGCAAAACTGCACGTTTCAGAGTGGCCTTTTATTGTGGCCAGCCTAAGGCACACCTGTGCAATAATCATGCTGTCTAATCAGCATCTTGATATGCCACACCTGTGAGGTGGGATGGATTATCTCGGCAAAGGAGAAGTGCTCACTCTCACACATTTTTTCAGATTTGTGAACAATATTTGAGAGAAATGGTTATTTTGTGTATATAGAAAATGTTTTAGATCTTTGAGTTCATCTCATGAAAAATGGGAGCAAAAACAAAAGTGTTGCGTTTATATTTTTGATCAGTGTAGATATAGATAAGAAACAGAGAGAGGGAGCACAACATGTTTACCTTGAATCAGAAAGAACCACAATATATGTTTACATATAAGCTTCTTACGAAAACAACTATATATATTTGTATGTAACCCTTTTGTAATCAACAACATTTTTAATTAGCTAACTCCATTTTTTTCCCCTCAGTAACATTAACTGATTACAAACTTCATTTGGTTCGACTGGTTCCTCCTTAAAACTGGTCAGGATTTAAACATGTTTTTCAGTCTTCATTGTAAAAGTGTAGCTTCAATTAAAGGGCCAGTGCACACATTATTTAGCAATATATTTTCCTGACTGACCTCTAGTGGTGTCAATACAATGGAGAATATCATTTAATGATTTATTTAATAGATACCCTTATCAGTCCCACAGAGGGGAAATGTACATTCTGCATTCGACACATCCTGGTGTAAAGACCCCGACACACCAAGCTGACACCAAAGAACTGACACAGACGGACCCCGACTGTTGTGTCGCCCATCCACGGCCAAAATCAGCTTGGTGTGTCCGGGCCTTAAGGAGCAGTGGACTGCTATGTGTACGCCGCCCAGGGAACAGTGCCTTGCCCAGGGACACCTCGGTAGCACTTGGTCTTTCTGGGACTTGAACTGTTGAGCTTCTGGTTCCCAAGCCAAGTCCCTGAGGACTTCACCGCCCCCGCCCCAGGTGTGTCTGACCAGAAATGTAGAAATCCAATGAACGATGACTGAACCTGGCTGTGCATTGAAACACTAGAACAATCAATTATGGTATTTGTTGCACCTGATCTTATTTCACTATTTCCAGAGGGACTATTTCTTTAGTAGTTCCAATTGAAAACGGTTCGACGGGAAGTGATGGATTTTCCTATCTAATCAAGACATTGTTGCTGTGAAGTTCTTCAGATCTCATCTCACTATAAATTAAATGCCTTTACTGTATTTTTATGGTGACAGGAAGCATCATCTCTTGTTCAAACTCAAACAGCATTACCACATACATCAGACGCACTTTTTATGATTTGGGGGAAGAGAACCTTTAATATCACGTCTTGTAAATAGGTGAATTTGCACAGAAGTAATTAACACAATTATTACAGTTAATGGTATTTGTTTTGTTCCTGAAAGGACAAGACCTCCATTTCAAGGTCGACCTTGAGTCATGTTTGACAGGGACTGGATTGGGCATGTGTGTTTTTTTATGTAGGAGACACTGACACTGTGTTATAGTCAGTGGTCGCTGGTAGACTATAATACAAAAATAAGGGGGGTGGACACATCAGTGAGGTTTAAACCAGAGTTCGGGAGCACTTCTCCCTCGTAGCCATTTCCATCTGCACAAAACCGTCAAGATGTCATCCGTGGTGAAAGCAAGCGTTCTGGTACATTTCTGTTTTAATAAAGAAGTAATTCATCATGGGGTTTCGGGAAGTGAAAACGTACATATGGTCCATTCTCCTGCTATTATTGTCGTTATGATTGGCCGCCACATGGAGCCAGGCGGCGGGTCTGAAGAGGGACAGGGACAGGGGGGGGGCTGTCCCTCAGCGCAGCTCTCCAACAAAAGCGAGCCAGACAGCTGCTCTCCACAGTCCACACCATTAATGATCTGGAGCAGCGATCTGGGAGTGGCGACGTGCCAAAAGCCTCCACTTCAAAAGTCTGAAACTCATCCTGCATTCAGGACGTTGGAGTTTTGTGGTGTTTGTGTTTGCGCAAATGATGTGCGTAAAAGGACACTTTAGTCTACCACGTTGCATTTACCTGTCCTGGACGGATGCCTGTGGTCTTCTTTTCCAAGCAGACATAACTGCTCTATTGTGAGGGTCATTTGCATGATAATACAGTGTACAGCACACTAATTATAACGAGGGCAGGGTGCTCTTATTAGACATAAACACATAGCCATTGTGCGTAAAGGACAAAACCAGCACATCCAAAAGCAAAAAGTCCAAAACGGACACCACAAGAAGCATCATTTAATTCTCAGCAGTCCTAATGTTGTTTTGGATATGACCACTTCATATTGTGCATGCTTATACATCCAGAAGATACAGATAGGGTGTAGCCATATGCTGTCAGACCTCGCTCTGGAGCAGCAGAGCTGAACGTGAGAATGCAGTTGCACACAAATCAGAAGTCACCAAACAAACGGAGAACAAACGAGACGCAGGGCAACACCTGTCGCTTTCTTTGGAGAAGGGCCCTTAATTCCCCCGGCTGATTCAGTTTGGATCCGAGGGGCCACGACGAGCAGCTGCCAACTGAAGGCATCGCGTTACATCCGAGAGCTGCGGGTAAATCTGCTGAGGCTCAGACACGGAGGACCGCAGGAAGAGGAAGCGGTCGGGCAGGGGGAACACCGGGGGAGATATTTACTGTTAGATTCAAGGCTTTTATTGTCAAACAGTGTAGTTTTGACAATTACATCTTAGGTCACAGACTCCTCCAACAGTGCAACACAATAACACAGATAATAGTGCAAGTAAATAAAATAGAATAGAAAGTGTGCAGAATAGTAATTGGAATATTGATATATAAATTGCAGATAGAGATGCATGTTATGGATGTTCTTTCAAAAGTTCAGGAAGTCAACGTGGTCAGAAAACTGTGAAATAAGAATAAATACCAAGCCATTGTTTGGATAATGAATCAGAAATCCTTTATTCTTATTTGTTATTTTTACAGCATTACAACAGCAAAGGTACAGTGCAGATAAAAGGCAACGTAACAATAGTAGACTTTGACTACATATAGTAACTAAAAGAGGCAAGAACACGTTAATACAAATAAAAGCATGCAGTACTCACAAAATAAAAAATCACATGTCACAATAATTTACACAAACTAAATAAATAAATAAGAACTAGCAACATTTAAAAAAAGTGTTAAAAGGAGCCAATCAAATTGTAAACACAAATAAAGGACGTTTCTCCCACTAGCTGTATTATTGCACTTGATATGAATACTAAATCATACATGATACCAAACATACCGCTATTTTTAATACAAGAATAACCCCATGGCAACATTACACTGTTATTAAAACCTTGATGCCATGGTTTTATCCTGCACGATCATGCCTTTGGAAGCACATCACATTCATCTGTTTGCAACTCATCAATATTCCAATCACTGTATAGACTATTCTGCGCTTTCTATTCTGTTTTAATATTTTTATTTACCTGTATAATATGTTATCTGTTTTATTGTGTTGCACTGTTGGAGGAGCCTGTGACCTAAGTTCATTGTCACAACCACACTGTAGCTATGTCCTACACATGACAATAAAAGCCTTGAAACTTGAAACACACAGTTGATATGATGTGAAGAGAGAAAAAAACGCAGTGGTCGTTGCCTTGACACAACAGCCTGTGAGATTAAAGCCCGGGAGCCCCTGGGGGCGCGAGCCGGGGGCTGGCCGGAGACAAAGGGAGCGCGCGCTGATTGGCTGCGGCCGCGCGCGCTTCTGTTGTGCAGCTCAGCCCCCATTCACATGTTAATAAGCCCCTATAAATACTAACAACAGACACCCAGCGCCGGCAGCACGTCTCACTAGGATTGCACAATAAACACAGGGCTCTTCGCTTCTGCCTGAGAGCTTGTTGTCGATTTTTTTTTTTTAACCGGTTCCGTTTGCCAGCTGCTCCTCTGGAACAAGGAGCCTCAGATCAGACCAACATGGCCCCCTCGGCTCGACCCAGCAGCTCCGAACTGGATATGGATGAAGACGAGGAGTCCCTACTATGGGATCCAGAAAGCCGACGAAAGGTACCTAACCCCGGAGTAATGAAGGAATGATCAGGCGCTATTTGGAGACACTTGGGATTCAAGCACTTGTTACAAACACCGCCGGTGAAGCTGCAATGCTTTTACTGCAGAGGTTAGCGCCAAGGAGGTGGAAGAAGTACTCACTCAGTAGTAGTGAAAGTAGAAGTACCAGAGTGTAGGAATACTCTGTTACAGTACAAGTAAAGTATTATCATCGAAATATACCTTAAATGAACAAAGTGAAAGAGTGGTGCAGATTGTTCCATTCCAGAATAATATATGTTTTATAATGGATTAATATTAAAGTGTTCTCAAAGGTGCAGCTAGTTTTGAATGACTTTGTATACTGCAGGGTAGACGAGTAATAATTCTAACAGCTAATTCAATCCAACATATCGTATACAAATCTGTGAGTGTATGTCTTTGATGGCTCTTACTTAACAACACTGTTGAGAAATAACAATGTTCACTGTTTTTGTCATGTATGAATGCTGGCTGCGTCTGCTCCTTCTCTTCAAAATCAACCATATGGACACATTTTGCTTTATGCACTTGATGAACTCCGTAAATCAATGAGTTGAATGGAAATGACGTGTATTGATTCTCAGTTAATTTAATCCACAGTGTGTCGACACCACACAATACTGAACATGAGAAATACCAATGCTCTGTGCATTATACACCTTTCATTTTGCTTACAATTGATTAAAGCCACATATGTCCAGTGTTTGGACATATGTGGCTTTACGCTCGAGTTAAACAGGTGACCGTCTGTAGTGCATTACGTTATAGTTTAACCTCAATAACATTTATTGATTCCTAAAATAGATTAAGTCCAAATATTCAAAGCTTATTCAATCCAATATTACTTTTTTTTTAAGTTAATCACGACTACTTTCACTTACTTTAATATGCTCACTTTCCTAATGCTGCTATGTATTGTTTGATTTATTGTATCTTACCTCTTTCTTTGAGATGCTGGTCTACTTGTTTTATTGCTGCCGTATATCTGCACGTTCCTCTCTGCTGCACTACTGTACATTTTACCATTACATTACATTACACGTCACTTGTTAGACGCTTTTATCCAAAGCGACTTACATACATTCAGGACTGTGGACAATCCCCACAGGAGAAATTTGCAGTGGGACTCGAACTCGACCTGATTCGAAGTCCAGTGCACTATCCACTGAGCCACATGTCGCCACTTTCTGACGATTAATGGACATCCGATTGTGTTTTCTGTGTTTTCAGACCAGGAAGCCTCTGGTGGAGAAGAAGAGGAGAGCTCGCATCAACGAGAGTCTGCAGGAGCTGCGCACACTGCTGGAGGACTCGGACGTGAGTTCACCTGAGGTCACCTGGCGCCGAGGTTCAGGGGAGGGTTTTCTGATGGACTTTCTAACGTTTGTGTTTCCCGCGCAGCTTCATTCCAAGACGGAGAAGCACGCAGAGGTGCTGGAGATGACGGTGAAGAAGGTGGAGGAGGTGCTGAAGAACCGAAGCCAAGGTCTGCACAGCGCTGTTAAAGCCTTACAAGCTGACACTGTTTTACTCTGAAAGGCATCCTCTTATTTCTTCAGACCTTAACATCTAGAGCAGTGGTTCCAAACATGGGGGTTGTGGCCCCATTAAGAGGTCACAAGATTAGTTTCATGGGGTGTAGGAGAAGCAGAAATACTGAATTCCTGGATACGTTTGCTTTTCTAGGGGTAAAATCTTAATAGAACCTGGAACCGAGGGTTGCTGTTACTAAGCTTGGGCTCAAGTTCCCATTAAGAGGTCGCATGATGCATTTTAGGGGTCGTAGTAGAAGCAGAACTAATTCAAATGTCTTCGTCGTGTAATTTCTGGATACCTTTGCTTATAGGGCTTGATATTATTTAAAATAAAACCTGGAGCCGAGAGCCGGGGTTACTAACCTGGGGCCCCATCAGGGGTCACAAGATACATTTAAGTGGTTGCAATGGCAGCATCCAGGTAAATGCGTAAAGTTAAGGTTATTTAAATAAAGCAGGAATAAATTGCTCTTAGTAATCTGGTTGGCATCATGTAGACTTTTACTTATACAAATAATGGTGTCACATGACAGCTACAACTTATTTAGAGGGAATACAGGATAGTTTGTGGTATTTTAACGATAGGTCGATTCTACTCTGATAGAATGTCATATTTTTTAGGGTTGTTTACTGTCTATCTGAAATGTCCTACTTTACAAGACAACACCTAACACGCTCAATCATTTCTCCCGTTCTGTTTTTGTATGTCGTGTGTTTTATGTTTTGTTTTAATGGCCTTACTACAACTCGCACATTTACAGTTCTGTATATATTGATTGTCGTGCTTTTATTTATGTGTGCATATGTATAAGTGTGTCTGTTGATTGTGTATATATATAGGTATATATAATACATATTTCTATATATATATTTGTATTTTTGTGTTCGGGATTGTGGGATTGTGGGAAACGGTATTTCGATCTCTGTCTGTACACACAAACTGAAACTTTGACTTGACTGTTTTCTCAAATAAACAAAAGTAAGCCACCAGCTACTCCCCCCTCTCCCCCCCTCCTCCACAGAATCAGACACCCAGTATAAGTATCTCAAAGGTGTCCGTAAGTACAGTAACGGAATACATGTAATTAGTGACTTTACACCATGTGTCTTATCTTCTGTAAACAATGGAGTCTGGGTCAGGGTTAACTTCGGGTTAACTTCGTGCTCTCATCTCTCCGCAGCAATCCAAACTGGAGAAAGCCGACATTTGGAAATGACAGTGAAGCATCTGCAAAACATCCAGAGCAGCCACGGTAAGAAACATGTGTTCAAAGTGACGATTCAAAGCTTTGAACTGCTCTATTTGTCATATGCAGAATAATATAGCAAAGTAAAGTACACAAAATGGTTCAAGGAAGTTGCAGAAATAAGAAAGATATGTACATTTATAATATATATTAAATCATGGGACCCTGTCGCTACTTAAGGGATCCCTTCAATTGTAATATATTCATTGTATTACGTTTTTTTAGCTTCTTTTGTATATTTATGCTTGATGTAAATACTTGTCTTTATTCTTTTAATGTAAAAATTGTAATATCATGCTATTTTTTTACAACTTATTTCCTTATATTTTCACCAAAGCAAATTCCTTCTGTGTAAATGTACCTGGCAATAAACTTGATTCTGATGTTGATGGTTGTGGATATTGAAACAATACTATATCATGTCCTTTGGGTATGTTGATTCAGATATGTTTCTCAAAGGGTTGACCTTCAATCTCCAACCAGATGTTCAAAGACTGCTTTGTGTGGGGCAGCAGCTTCCTGGTGGGAAAGAAGTAACAGTTGATAACATCTTTTTTAAACTTGAGTTTTTATTGAGTTAAAGGTGGGGTCGGTAATTCACTTGAGAAACACTTGTTATATTCCATGGCATGCTCTTAACATCCCGACAGCAATGAATATCTTAAATGCTTTGACAATAAATACATAAATAAATATCATCTGTGGAAGCCGTGGCGCTGTAAAAAGCACGACCAATCATCTGAGCCGGCGCGGGTCAGATAACTGGATGGCCTACGTGCCTGTCAGCCTTCCATCTGGGCACAAACTTATCTCGTGCCCTCATTGGTCACGTGCGCGTTCGTATGTGTTGGAGGAGGGGCTCTGTGAGGAAGTCTGAAGGAAGAGGCAGATTTTTTTCGGCTGCATATTTTTCACATTTCTATAGGACAGTAAACCAAAAATATCGTTTGAAACTGGAGATATTAAAAAAAATGCATGAATGAATAAATGTTAACCAGGTAAAATAAGATATAAATGAAAAAAGATTTTTTCCGGTTGTGTATTTTCAAATTCTAGCACACTCGAGCTGGTTTCTCCATTCTTACCCTACCCCCACTTTAGTTTAAGTTTGTACATAATGGAGAAACAAAACAGAAAAATCACATTGTACTTGTGGCTTTTCCTCGACATATAACAATGATAGAAAACACAAGTACAAGATCATAAATAAAAGACATTGAAATAAATAAAATAAACTGAAATGCAACAGTCGTGGTTACAATTTGCGAGTGTGGACTGACTTGGAGAGGTCCCAGTTCACCTTCTGCCCTGGAGTGGTGCCCTTGAGCAAGGCACCGGACACCCCCCCCCCCCCCTCACTCCCATTGCTCCTACTATTAGGATGGGTCGCTGTGCGCTCTGTATGTGTGATCATTAAAAGAGGGCTTTCATCCCTTCAGTTCTATATTTGACTGCATGCATTCTCTACTTTGACCACTAGAGGCTGCTCTAACCTCACTCCCCTCCTCTTTTCTCCCCCTGCAGACCCCACGTTAGACCTGGAGGCTCAGCAGAAGTACAGCACAGGCTACATCCAGTGCATGCATGAAGTCCACAACATGGCGCTCACCTGCGAGTGGATGGACAAATCTCTGGGCTCTCGCCTGCTCAAACACCTCCTCAAATCTCTGCCCAAATCTAAAGAGGAGGGGCCGCCTTCACCCCGAAATGATGCTCCTCTCCCGGGGTTTCTCCCCCCCTCAGAGGAGACCTGGAGATGTGGAGACCCTGGTGACCCTCTGGATGGTTGATGTATCCGTTATGTATCTTATAGATATACTGCTCAGAAGACAAACGTGGGGCAGTTTTTGTTCCCGGTGGTTTATTATGATTATTGTGGATGTGCTATAATGATTCCTCAGTACTTCCATTTAGAAGTCGACCTCTCGTAGCCTGCATTATAGAAGGCTCCTATTAATCTCTGTGTGTATTTATTGTATTAACTGCTTATTTATTTGATATTATAAGGGCATTTTAAGACTAAACTATTCTGCTTGCTATTGCATAGATGTTTATGTATTCCTCCTTTGCTGTAGGATTAACCCGAACGACAATAATAATAAAGCTTTTATTCATCTTTGTGAAAAATCATGTCTCGTGTTCATTTAGAAATCTGCTTTATGAGCCATGCAGTACAGAAGGTCAGGGAATCACATCCAAACGGTTCAGGGATATTTATTATAGTATCATATGGATCAATACACACATACACAGTCAAACAACTGCATAATATCTTTGGACCTACATTTTGAATCGATATCATCTAATGACTGTTTAGGGGTCTCTCACAATGACATCCAAAGGCTCAAGGTGCCTCCTTATTGGGGGTATTAGTTTGATATACTTCCAGCTGCAAACACTGGGCGGTTCAGTCTCACTGTACAACAGACAGACGGGTGTTTTCAGTCAATACGCTCAACCTGTCCGGCAACACATGTCAGACTGACGGGTGGGAAACTAATCTGAGATGTTATCTGTGTTTTGGTCTTCAAACAGGACGTGTGTGTGTGTGTGTGTGTGTGTGTGTGTGTGTGTGTGTGTGTGTGTGTGTGTGTGTGTGTGTGTGGTGTGTGTGTGTGTGTGTGTGTGTGTGTGTGTGTGTATGATGTGTGTGTGTGGTGTGTGTATGGTGTGTGTGTGTGTGTGTGTGTGGACTAGCATTACTATACTTGTGGGGACCTACTTCTGTTTACATAGTCACGTGTGGGACTCGCCGCCCTTATGGGGACAAATTGGAGGTTCCCCATGAGGGGGATCATTAATTTTAGGGTAAGGACTTGGTTAGGGTTAGGCATGTGTTGGTTATGGTTAAGGTTAGGATAAGTCTCCAGGAAATGCATGTAAGTCAATGTAATGTCCCCTGAAGTATGTATACATGGTATGTGTGTGTGTGTGTGTGTGTGTGTGTGTGTGTGTGTGTGTGTGTGTGTGTGTGTGTGTGTTGTGTGTGTGTGTGTGTGTGTTGTGTGTGTGTGTGTGTGTGTGTGTGTGTGTGTGTGTGTGTGTGTGTGTGTGTGTGTGTGTGTGGCCTAATGAAAATAAATGAACAGTGTGTCTGTGAGCCAGCAGGAAACTCTTATTTTAAACCTTTACGTTGAGCAATTTCTATAATAAAATGCGTCCACAACATTGACTTGGTAAAGTACAGGAAACGCTCAGGTGTTTCTTCAGACATCAACAATGGCTCTGTTCTGTGCAAATGATTCAGTCGATCATGACAGCCAATCAGAAAGCATGAAAACAGGATCCTGAAACTGAAGCTTCAGTCATTTTAATGTTCTTATTACCCGTCTTCCAATGAAGAATATGTTGTTATTGAATGTCTGTCTGGTAGCTATCGTGAGCTTCAACACTAATACATGTGAATATATGCCAGAGTTTATTGTGTGGTAGTGGAAGTCTAAATGGATGAACTAAAATAATACTCAACAAATAAGAACAAAGCCCTTAACACTGAATACTGTCAAACTTGTATCGTAAGTTCATCAAATCAAATCAGTTTTATTTATGTCGCACATTTATAAACGATTTTTGGTGGAGCTAAAGTGCTGTACATAAAATAAAATAGCCTACAGTCGAGACACTTTACAGCAAATACAACAACACAGATTGATCAGAATATCAGTATGAGAAAAACGACACCCTCTGTCCTTAGACCCTCTGTCCTCACACCCTCTGTCCTCAGACCCCTCTGTCCTCAGACCCTCACATCGTACAAGGAAACACTTCCAGAGAAACCCCACAGTTTAAAGGGAACATGGGAGAAAACCTCAGGGAGAGCAGCAGAGGAGGGATCCCTCTCCCAGGACGGACAGACGTGCAATAGATGCCGTGTGTAAATCCAAGAGATAATACATTTTACAGCATATAGACCGAATGATAGGAAATGCATGTGTCTGTAATGAGAAGATGAATCCACGAGGATGTCAGCTACAATCCTGTGGAAGCCATCAGGGAAGCAGCAAGACGAGACCCAAGGCAGGACCGCAGAGACGGGTTCAGCCACGACCCGAAGTCCACGACTTAATCCAGAACTCAGGATAAAGGATCCAGGACACAGGACTGCAGCAGAGGATCAGCCTCGGACTCCCGGATCCCGGCGTAGATATCGATACAGACAAGAAGAAAGGTTTGGCTGGGTTCATCGGAACAAGAGAAGACACAGACACAGACAGAGAGGGGAAAGGTCATGGATAAAAGTTTATTCTTGATAACCCTCTAGAAAGATCTCATGAACTTCCCACTCAATCTATCAAGACTCGAGCAGTTCTATTACACTGAACAAAACTATAAACGCAACACTTTTGTTTTTGCTCCCATTTTTCATGAGATGAACTCAAAGATCTAAAACATTTTCTATATACACAAAATAACCATTTCTCTCAAATATTCTGTTCACCAAATCTGAAAGATCTGTGATAGTGAGCACTTCTCCTTTGCCGAGATAATCCATCCACCTCACAGGTGTGGCATATCAAGATGCTGATTAGACAGCATGATTATTGCACAGGTGTGCCTTAGGCTGGCCACAATAAAAGGCCACTCTGAAACGTGCAAGTTTTGCTTTATTGGGGGGGTCTGGGGGGGTCCGAAAACCAGTCAGTATCTGGTGTAAGGGGTAGGGTTAGGGGTAGGGGTAGGGTTAGGGTAATGAATCGAGTGGCCTGTGTTCGTCGTCCATAACATACGCCTGCCCATACCATAACCCCACCACCACCATGGGCCACTCGATTCACAACATTACCCTACTCCTAACCCTACCCCTACCCCTACCCCTACCCCTAACCCTAACCCTCACACCAGATACTGACTGGTTTTAGGACCCCCAGACCCCCCCCCAATAAAGCAAAACTGCACGTTTCAGAGTGGCCTTTTATTGTGGCCAGCCTAAGGCACACCTGTGCAATAATCATGCTGTCTAATCAGCATCTTGATATGCCACACCTGTGAGGTGGGATGGATTATCTCGGCAAAGGAGAAGTGCTCACTCTCACACATTTTTTCAGATTTGTGAACAATATTTGAGAGAAATGGTTATTTGTGTATATAGAAAAATGTTTTAGATCTTTGAGTTCATCTCATGAAAATGGGAGCAAAAACAAAAGTGTTGCGTTTATATTTTTGATCAGTGTAGATATAGATAAGAAACAGAGAGAGGGAGCACAACATGTTTACCTTGAATCAGAAAGAACCACAATATATGTTTACATATAAGCTTCTTACGAAAAACAACTATATATATTTGTATGTAAACCCTTTTGTAATCAACAACATTTTTAATTAGCTAACTCCATTTTTTTCCCCTCAGTAACATTAACTGATTACAAACTTCATTTGGTTCGACTGGTTCCCTCCTTAAAACTGGTCAGGATTTAAACATGTTTTTCAGTCTTCATTGTAAAAGTGTAGCTTCAATTAAAGGGCCAGTGCACACATTATTTAGCAATATATTTTCCTGACTGACCTCTAGTGGTGTCAATACAATGGAGAATATCATTTAATGATTTATTTAATAGATACCCTTATCAGTCCCACAGAGGGGAAATGTACATTCTGCATTCGACACATCCTGGTGTAAAGACCCCGACACACCAAGCTGACACCAAAGAACTGACACAGACGGACCCCGACTGTTGTGTCGCCCATCCACGGCCAAAATCAGCTTGGTGTGTCCGGGCCTTAAGGAGCAGTGGACTGCTATGTGTACGCCGCCCAGGGAACAGTGCCTTGCCCAGGGACACCTCGGTAGCACTTGGTCTTTCTGGGACTTGAACTGTTGAGCTTCTGGTTCCCAAGCCAAGTCCCTGAGGACTTCACCGCCCCCGCCCCAGGTGTGTCTGACCAGAAATGTAGAAATCCAATGAACGATGACTGAACCTGGCTGTGCATTGAAACACTAGAACAATCAATTATGGTATTTGTTGCACCTGATCTTATTTCACTATTTCCAGAGGGACTATTTCTTTAGTAGTTCCAATTGAAAACGGTTCGACGGGAAGTGATGGATTTTCCTATCTAATCAAGACATTGTTGCTGTGAAGTTCTTCAGATCTCATCTCACTATAAATTAAATGCCTTTACTGTATTTTTATGGTGACAGGAAGCATCATCTCTTGTTCAAACTCAAACAGCATTACCACATACATCAGACGCACTTTTTATGATTTGGGGGAAGAGAACCTTTAATATCACGTCTTGTAAATAGGTGAATTTGCACAGAAGTAATTAACACAATTATTACAGTTAATGGTATTTGTTTTGTTCCTGAAAGGACAAGACCTCCATTTCAAGGTCGACCTTGAGTCATGTTGACAGGGACTGGATTGGGCATGTGTGTTTTTTTATGTAGGAGACACTGACACTGTGTTATAGTCAGTGGTCGCTGGTAGACTATAATACAAAAATAAGGGGGGTGGACACATCAGTGAGGTTTAAACCAGAGTTCGGGAGCACTTCTCCCTCGTAGCCATTTCCATCTGCACAAAACCGTCAAGATGTCATCCGTGGTGAAAGCAAGCGTTCTGGTACATTTCTGTTTTAATAAAGAAGTAATTCATCATGGGGTTTCGGGAAGTGAAAACGTACATATGGTCCATTCTCCTGCTATTATTGTCGTTATGATTGGCCGCCCACATGGAGCCAGGCGGCGGGTCTGAAGAGGGACAGGGACAGGGGGGGGGCTGTCCCTCAGCGCAGCTCTCCAACAAAAGCGAGCCAGACAGCTGCTCTCCACAGTCCACACCATTAATGATCTGGAGCAGCGATCTGGGAGTGGCGACGTGCCAAAAGCCTCCACTTCAAAAGTCTGAAAACTCATCCTGCATTCAGGACGTTGGAGTTTTGTGGTGTTTGTGTTTGCGCAAATGATGTGCGTAAAAGGACACTTTAGTCTACCACGTTGCATTTACCTGTCCTGGACGGATGCCTGTGGTCTTCTTTTCCAAGCAGACATAACTGCTCTATTGTGAGGGTCATTTGCATGATAATACAGTGTACAGCACACTAATTATAACGAGGGCAGGGTGCTCTTATTAGACATAAACACATAGCCATTGTGCGTAAAGGACAAAACCAGCACATCCAAAAGCAAAAAGTCCAAAACGGACACCACAAGAAGCATCATTTAATTCTCAGCAGTCCTAATGTTGTTTTGGATATGACCACTTCATATTGTGCATGCTTATACATCCAGAAGATACAGATAGGGTGTAGCCATATGCTGTCAGACCTCGCTCTGGAGCAGCAGAGCTGAACGTGAGAATGCAGTTGCACACAAATCAGAAGTCACCAAACAAACGGAGAACAAACGAGACGCAGGGCAACACCTGTCGCTTTCTTTGGAGAAGGGCCCTTAATTCCCCCGGCTGATTCAGTTTGGATCCGAGGGGCCACGACGAGCAGCTGCCAACTGAAGGCATCGCGTTACATCCGAGAGCTGCGGGTAAATCTGCTGAGGCTCAGACACGGAGGACCGCAGGAAGAGGAAGCGGTCGGGCAGGGGGAACACCGGGGGAGATATTTACTGTTAGATTCAAGGCTTTTATTGTCAAACAGTGTAGTTTTGACAATTACATCTTAGGTCACAGACTCCTCCAACAGTGCAACACAATAACACAGATAATAGTGCAAGTAAATAAAATAGAATAGAAAGTGTGCAGAATAGTAATTGGAATATTGATATATAAATTGCAGATAGAGATGCATGTTATGGATGTTCTTTCAAAAGTTCAGGAAGTCAACGTGGTCAGAAAACTGTGAAATAAGAATAAATACCAAGCCATTGTTTGGATAATGAATCAGAAATCCTTTATTCTTATTTGTTATTTTTACAGCATTACAACAGCAAAGGTACAGTGCAGATAAAAGGCAAACGTAACAATAGTAGACTTTGACTACATATAGTAACTAAAAGAGGCAAGAACACGTTAATACAAATAAAAGCATGCAGTACTCACAAAATAAAAAATCACATGTCACAATAATTTACACAAACTAAATAAATAAATAAGAACTAGCAACATTTAAAAAAAGTGTTAAAAGGAGCCAATCAAATTGTAAACACAAATAAAGGACGTTTCTCCCACTAGCTGTATTATTGCACTTGATATGAATACTAAAATCATACATGATACCAAACATACCGCTATTTTTAATACAAGAATAACCCCATGGCAACATTACACTGTTATTAAAACCTTGATGCCATGGTTTTATCCTGCACGATCATGCCTTTGGAAGCACATCACATTCATCTGTTTGCAACTCATCAATATTCCAATCACTGTATAGACTATTCTGCGCTTTCTATTCTGTTTTAATATTTTTATTTACCTGTATAATATGTTATCTGTTTTATTGTGTTGCACTGTTGGAGGAGCCTGTGACCTAAGTTCATTGTCACAACCACACTGTAGCTATGTCCTACACATGACAATAAAAGCCTTGAAACTTGAAACACACAGTTGATATGATGTGAAGAGAGAAAAAAACGCAGTGGTCGTTGCCTTGACACAACAGCCTGTGAGATTAAAGCCCGGGAGCCCCTGGGGGCGCGAGCCGGGGGCTGGCCGGAGACAAAGGGAGCGCGCGCTGATTGGCTGCGGCCGCGCGCGCTCTGTTGTGCAGCTCAGCCCCCATTCACATGTTAATAAGCCCCTATAAATACTAACAACAGACACCCAGCGCCGGCAGCACGTCTCACTAGGATTGCACAATAAACACAGGGCTCTTCGCTTCTGCCTGAGAGCTTGTTGTCGATTTTTTTTTTTTAACCGGTTCCGTTTGCCAGCTGCTCCTCTGGAACAAGGAGCCTCAGATCAGACCAACATGGCCCCCTCGGCTCGACCCAGCAGCTCCGAACTGGATATGGATGAAGACGAGGAGTCCTACTATGGGATCCAGAAAGCCGACAGAAAGGTACCTAACCCCGGAGTAATGAAGGAATGATCAGGCGCTATTTGGAGACACTTGGGATTCAAGCACTTGTTACACCGCCGGTGAAGCTGCAATGCTTTTACTGCAGAGGTTAGCGCCAAGGAGGTGGAAGAAGTACTCACTCAGTAGTAGTGAAAGTAGAAGTACCAGAGTGTAGGAATACTCTGTTACAGTACAAGTAAAGTATTATCATCGAAATATACTTAAATGAACAAAAGTGAAAGAGTGGTGCAGATTGTTCCATTCCAGAATAATATATGTTTTATAATGATTAATAATTAAAGTGTTCTCAAAGGTGCAGCTAGTTTGAATGACTTTGTATACTGCAGGGTAGACGAGTAATAATTCTAACAGCTAATTCAATCCAACATATCGTATACAAATCTGTGAGTGTATGTCTTTGATGGCTCTTACTTAACAACACTGTTGAGAAATAACAATGTTCACTGTTTTTGTCATGTATGAATGCTGGCTGCGTCTGCTCCTTCTCTTCAAAATCAACCATATGGACACATTTTGCTTTATGCACTTGATGAACTCCGTAAATCAATGAGTTGAATGGAAATGACGTGTATTGATTCTCAGTTAATTTAATCCACAGTGTGTCGACACCACACAATACTGAACATGAGAAATACCAATGCTCTGTGCATTATACACCTTTCATTTTGCTTACAATTGATTAAAGCCACATATGTCCAGTGTTTGGACATATGTGGCTTTACGCTCGAGTTAAACAGGTGACCGTCTGTAGTGCATTTACGTTATAGTTTAACCTCAATAACATTTATTGATTCCTAAAATAGATTAAGTCCAAATATTCAAAGCTTATTCAATCCAATATTACTTTTTTTTTAAGTTAATCACGACTACTTTCACTTACTTTAATATGCTCACTTTCCTAATGCTGCTATGTATTGTTTGATTTATTGTATCTTACCTCTTTCTTTGAGATGCTGGTCTACTTGTTTTATTGCTGCCGTATATCTGCACGTTCCTCTCTGCTGCACTACTGTACATTTTACCATTACATTACATTACACGTCACTTGTTAGACGCTTTTATCCAAAGCGACTTACATACATTCAGGACTGTGGACAATCCCCACAGGAGAAATTTGCAGTGGGACTCGAACTCGACCTGATTCGAAGTCCAGTGCACTATCCACTGAGCCACATGTCGCCACTTTCTGACGATTAATGGACATCCGATTGTGTTTTCTGTGTTTTCAGACCAGGAAGCCTCTGGTGGAGAAGAAGAGGAGAGCTCGCATCAACGAGAGTCTGCAGGAGCTGCGCACACTGCTGGAGGACTCGGACGTGAGTTCACCTGAGGTCACCTGGCGCCGAGGTTCAGGGGAGGGTTTTCTGATGGACTTTCTAACGTTTGTGTTTCCCGCGCAGCTTCATTCCAAGACGGAGAACGCAGAGGTGCTGGAGATGACGGTGAAGAAGGTGGAGGAGGTGCTGAAGAACCGAAGCCAAGGTCTGCACAGCGCTGTTAAAGCCTTACAAGCTGACACTGTTTTACTCTGAAAGGCATCCTCTTATTTCTTCAGACCTTAACATCTAGAGCAGTGGTTCCAAACATGGGGGTTGTGGCCCCATTAAGAGGTCACAAGATTAGTTTCATGGGGGTGTAGGAGAAGCAGAAATACTGAATTCCTGGATACGTTTGCTTTTCTAGGGGTAAAATCTTAATAGAACCTGGAACCGAGGGTTGCTGTTACTAAGCTTGGGCTCAAGTTCCCATTAAGAGGTCGCATGATGCATTTTAGGGGTCGTAGTAGAAGCAGAACTAATTCAAATGTCTTCGTCGTGTAATTTCTGGATACCTTTGCTTATAGGGCTTGATATTATTAAAATAAAACCTGGAGCCGAGAGCCGGGGTTACTAACCTGGGGCCCCATCAGGGGTCACAAGATACATTTAAGTGGTTGCAATGGCAGCATCCAGGTAAATGCGTAAAGTTAAGGTTATTTAAATAAAGCAGGAATAAATTGCTCTTAGTAATCTGGTTGCATCATGTAGACTTTTACTTATACAAATAATGGTGTCACATGACAGCTACAACTTATTTAGAGGGAATACAGGATAGTTTGTGGTATTTTAACGATAGGTCGATTCTACTCTGATAGAATGTCATATTTTTTAGGGTTGTTTACTGTCTATCTGAAATGTCCTACTTTACAAGACAACACCTAACACGCTCAATCATTTCTCCCGTTCTGTTTTTGTATGTCGTGTTTTATGTTTTGTTTTAATGGCCTTACTACAACTCGCACATTTACAGTTCTGTATATATTGATTGTCGTGCTTTTATTTATGTGTGCATATGTATAAGTGTGTCTGTTGATTGTGTATATATATAGGTATATATATAATACATATTTCTATATATATATTTGTATTTTTGTGTTCGGGATTGTGGGATTGTGGGAAACGGTATTTCGATCTCTGTCTGTACACACAAACTGAAACTTTGACTTGACTGTTTCTCAAATAAACAAAAGTAAGCCACAGCTACTCACCCCCTCTCCCCCCCTCCTCCACAGAATCAGACACCCTCTCCCAGGAAGCCAGCGAGAGGTTTGCTGCCGGCTACATCCAGTGCATGCACGAGGTCCACACCTTCGTGTCCACGTGTCCCGGCATCGACCCCACGGTGGCGGCGGAGCTCCTGAACCACCTGCTGGAGTGCATGCCGCTGAACGAGGACCACCTGCAGGACGTCCTGATGGATCTGATCACGGACGCTTCTTCTGGGAGTAACAGCAGCAGCTCTTGGCACGGAGGAGATGAGAGTCTCTGTTCGTCCTCGCTGGCCTCACCCGGAGGACAGAGTATTTCCTCGTCCTCCGCCCTCTCCCCCGCCCCGTCCACCACCTCCAGCGAGGACCTGTGCTCCGACCTGGACGACACCGACAGCGAGCAGAACCAGAGCTCCAGCGAGGGCCCCGAGACCCCCGTGACCTACCCGAGGTCCATGTGGAGACCCTGGTAGGGGTTTGGATATGTTGGAGCAGCTGATACCGGAATATTCAACCCTACCACACAGAAACACTTCAAAATAAACATTTCCTTTGGTGCTGAAACATGCATTGAAACCCATCTTTGTGAGGTGCAGGAATGAGTCCTAACACCTGGAAAGAGTCAGCATTTACCACTTCCCATTCTCTCATTTTAAAGTCAATGGTTTTTTGATTGCCTCGGGAGACCGGAATATTCAGCCCGACCACATAAAAACACTTCAAAATAAACATTTCTTTGGGTGGTGCATCTTGCATTTCTTGGCTCAATTAGCCCCGGCCACACTCATGGATTTCTGACTTCTGGATCCGCTGGAGATCAATTTGTCGTCGTGTGGAGGAACCATCTTTCCCCACAATAGAGTGGTGCAGGAATGAGTAAGAAGACCCGGGGATGAGTCAGCATTTTACCACTTCCGGTTCTCTCATTTTAAAGTCAATGGTGTTTTGATTGGTTTTTGGTAACTAGACTGAAACGAGGTCTGTGGTTAAAACAAGCGGAAGAGATTTTCACGTTTTGTTCTACGACATAAAATACTGCTGAATGTCCGCTTTTGTGTGTCTTAAAAATGGCGGTTGCTAACAAGTGACTAAAGGAGACTATTCAACGTCATCACGGCGAACATTAGCCGCCTGTAGCTTAGTGGTGGTGATGCGCGGCCATGTGACCGTGATTAATTCCTAGCATTAGGCTAACCTTTTTTCTTCTGCCGATTGCATTTACACTTCAAAAATGACAAAGTGGTATGTGGAGAAAATCCTGCTGAACAAAACGTGTAAGTATCATTATTTCCACAGATTATATTTTCTGCAATATACCAAAATCCTATTGGCTTTTTGACGAGGGAGCCCTTAGGGTGCTAACTTCCGGGTTTGCTTAAAAAAATATGTCATTATCGCACCACCCTATTGAACACTACACCCCACTGCATTCTGGGAGATGTAGGAAATCACTCAGTGAGGTAGAAATAGAGAAAACACTTCTTAAGTGCTTTGGATATCTTGGGATGTATTGAGTGTTAAACGAAGGGGTTCCCTTTATCTCAATACAGGGGTCTTTCCCGGACGTACACCCCCTCTCTTTCCTTTTCAGTATGTTGTGACTTTTCCTCACACCTGAAAAAGGATGAAACATTCACTTATAAGCCGGCAAAGGACAGACGAGGAACAGATCACACTTTCTTTCTTTCTTTTTGTAACTCTGTGTATATAGGATTTGTATGTGGAGAAAAGCTCTTGTAGAAACCGAGAAATTTGGCAATGACTCTGATTAATATAAATATTTCTATTGTATTTCATAAAGGCCTGTAGTTTATCGGACCAGTAGCCTCCTTCAGAATGACCACTTTATGTTGTAACGATGTGTAGAAATGCCAGTAAAATGTCTGAATTTTGATAAATAAAATAATGTAAGTGAAAAGCTGACTTGACTCAATGTATGAGGGCAAATAATATGTTCTCAAAGTTGGTATATAATATTATAATATATAATCTACATTTATTAAGTGATTATTTTTTAAAGGACACCAGGTTAATGTCTGTTAAGTGAGTGACTTGTCCTTCCTGTTGTCCTCTGGTCAAATGTGTCCTGTCAAGGTCCTAACACACCAAACTGACACCAAAGAACACGTCCTGACGGAACGTCTCCTCACGTCGCCTCACATCGCCTCATGTGTCGCCTCACGTCTCTGCGTCTTGGCCAACAGTCGCACTGGAACACACCGCAAAGACTTCAGCCGACGGCCAAGAAGCACGTACGAACTGCGCATGCGTGAGTGGCAATACCTCTCCTTACCAGCAGGCGGCGGTAGTGTGTATTCGTCATTCAAAAGAGGCAACAACCGGAAGACAGACTGCGTGATAACCGAGAGAAGAAGAACAGACTGCGTGATATAAACAACAAATAGCGTGTCTGTTCCATTTCCACTCTACAGCGAGAAGCTCACGGGGCTTTCCCGAACCTGTGTCGAGAGCTGGAGTTCAATGAAATCTCAGATTTGCTGAGATTTGCTCTATAGTTTGTTTGGGTCCTCACTTCCGTTTCGCTTCTCATGCACTGGTTCGCTAGCTGAACAGCCAATCAGAGTGATTTCTTTGGCCGACAGCCTCCGGATTCAACATGTCGAATCGGTGGCGGAAAGTGTCGGCACGGCCGAAAAGACACGACGGTGCGGTACACACCAAGGCCACGAGTAAAACTGCTGCAGAGCAACTATTTCAAGTATACTACGTCATCGAGTGGCGCCGAAGGACTGTTTAAATGCCCAGCATTCTGCGCGACTCTGACGTAGTATACTTGAAACAGTTGCTCTGCAGCATGTGCACTCGCGATTGAGAAACGGCCCAAGACACACCAATCTAACGACGCCCAAATCGGCTTGGTATGTCGGGACCTTTAGAAATGTTTTTTATGTAGGAAGACTTAAAAAAGAAAGTACGATCACTACTTCAATTAAGTGTTTTATTTATAGCATCTAGTAAATAGAAGATAAAAACATGACATGGTCGCCTGATCTTAACAATAGTAAAAATAAATACGATTTTTTTTTTTTAGGCAAGGCAAGTTTATTTAGTACTTTTCAACACAAGGCATTTCAAAGTGCTTTACAAAAAATGAAAGACATTAAGCATTAAAAAAGAAAAGCTAATAAAATAAACATTAAAAGAAAAAATACATGGATAAAAGTTACAGTGCATTTTTACTCAAACATTGGGTTCAAATGTCTCTACATGACGTCTTTTGAACAAAAAAGTAAAACTGAAATGTTGGTGATTATTTAAAGTATATGCTCCATCGTAAAAACCATGTGCCCAGTTTAAGATTAAGATTCATTATGTGGCCCATTTAATTATCTTTAAACAGCAACTTATGTGGCGTACAGCAAAGAGACGAACAGCATCTCTCACTATCTGTTGTCCAAGTAAAATAACTTATCAGAGTTTATTCATTAGAGTACAATCTATTGTTTTATTCAAGTAAGACAAAATGTGAAAGACAAAGTAGACGTACAAAGCATCAACTGATTCAAAGGGTGTAATCGAATGTTTTGGTCTTTTGTCAATATGTTTGATTTGTTATGAGATAAAGCACTAGGCTGAACCACAAGTAGTCCCAATTGGAAAGGGATTTTAAGTTTACACTTTTAACATGTTGGTGCTGCTTTAAATAGTCTTAAAATGTCCTGCGTATCATGAACTTGCCTTACTCCTTAATTTTTAAGTGGGAGTTGCATGGCTTTGTGCAGATGTAACTCTTGCCGACCAAACCAAACGCTAAAAGTCCATATAATCAATTTAGACACTGAAGAAAGTCTCTCCTCGTTCTTTTAACACCTTCCTCTCCTGGATTTGTTCCTTGAAGGAGGAACCATGAAAGAGTCGCACCTCTTCAGAGTGACTTCAGTCTCACCTCAGGAACAACGAGCACATTAACAAAGGCCTGTGAGATCCTGTCAGCAGCTGCAAAGACCCTCACTTCCTGATAAAAAAGGAGAGTGAGAAAGAAATCCAATCTTTCGCTTCACAACATATCCAATGCCGATGGGCTGCATTTAATATTTGGTGAAAATGTAGTTGTTGATTTGTCGAATGATCCTTTAATCTTGAAGGAATAGTTAAGAAACCCAGAGGGAAGCTAGAGGAGGATTTAGGCCCCGGCCACACGAGACCGCTCGACCCGCTGGAGACGCTGTAGTACATATGCCGGGCCTGTAAGTGGCGCTGTACTTCCGCCACTAAATACACCAAAAGCAGCGAAGAAGACCCCCCGAGCATGGTTGCCATGGTTGCCCTTCTGTTTATTCTCCGCGGTGGATTTAGCAACATGTAGTTCATGTAGTTCTCCATGTCCACTTGTCGCTGATGGTTGTGGTAGAGGAGCTGTAGATTTTGCGAAACGCATCAGCAATGACGCGGGGGTGAGCAGGAGAGGCGGGGCTATGACCGTTTAGTGCGTACACACAGTGCCGCAAGCGTTACGTTACCAAACCTTCCCACTTTGGGATGCGTTATCATTTGAGGGATCCGTTTCCGTGGTTCCGTTACAGCCTCGCGTGGAAGAACCGTCCATACGATAAAGAACTATAGCGGATAACACCTGTTCCGTCTCCGTGTGGACGGGGCCTTAGGTAGAAACAGAATCAGGTTTATTGCCAGTTTACACATACAAGTATAATTTGCTTTGGTGTCTGGTGGTGCAACATAAACCATCTAAGAAAATAAGTTGTACTTCACCAGTAGTAGAAAGTAACTAAATGCATTTACTAAAGTATTGTACTTAAGCAGCTGCAAAGACAGGGACCCATACTCTCTGATTTAAAATGCCAAAGAAACCCATCCAGAAAAATAGGTTTCCTCTCATTTTCCACAACATATCCTAGTTGTCTAAATCTTTGTCAAATGATCCTTAAATCCTAAAGAAATAATGAACCCACCTGGGAGGAGATACGGTGTTCACCAGTGTGTATTTACACCATTACTCTACTTCTACTTTTTAGGTACTTTACTTGAGTATTTCCGTTTTATGAATTCGACTCCACAACAATTAGGAAGTGCCATTTAATTTATTTGACAAGATGAGTTACTTTCCTGGTTCATTTTATTAGAACAATTATATACTAAGGAATGATTACATATTACGTTCACACCCAGTCTGAGAACACCGGAGAAGTTCCCTGATCTTTTACGAGAGTCAAAGTAGTAAAAACTCAGTGTAGAAATACTCTGGCATTCAAAATGCAAGTACAAAGGTATTATATTGTAAAATAACACCGCGCTTCACTGTCATCTGGCCACTATTACATTACTTTCTTACATGTTACAATACTGCTACTAATCTTCTCTTGAATGTGTCTTTATTCAATTTCTATGTTATTAACGTGTGCTTTTTTACAATCTTATTTTATTTATGTTGCTGTCACAATGTCATTTCCCCATAGGACGAATAAAGGACTACTGTATGCTAATATTTGATCATTATTATCATTACAAAATACTAGAATTCCCCAAACAAGATGTAGTAAATCAAAACTGCAGTTTCCCTGCTACACCTGGCACATCAATAAAGTGTTGCTTTACCAGCTGCAAAACTATTATTGTTTTCACATTAGTGGATCAATAATTATAAATCAGTGATATAATATATATTATTCTTAAAAAGACCATTCTGCATAATGAGTACTTTTAGTTTGGGGAATTTTAGTATTTTGTAATGCTAATACAGATCAAATATTAGCATACAGTAATCCTTTATTCGTCCTATGGGGAAATTGAACATTGTTACAGCGACATAAATAAAATAGGATTATAAAAAAGCACAGAAATTGAATAAAGACACATTCAAGGCAGAGAAGATTAGTAGCAGTATGTAAGAAAGTAATAACGGTGAAGCGCATTTTGTACGGTGTTATTTTACAATATAATGTACTTGTATTTTGAATGCCAGAGTATTTCTACACTGAGGTTTTACTATGACTCTCGTAAAAGATCAGAGAGCTTCTCCGGTGTTCTCAGACTGGGTGTGAACGTCGGTGTGAAGACATTGAAATGTGAGCGGAGGAGAAACCACGATCAAAGCCGAGGACATTCGACAGAGGAGTGTCAAACACACAGCTGACAGACGACACAAAGAGACACACAGGCTGCCATTCTTCAAAGAGACACACACACACACACACACACACACACACACACACACACACACACACACACACGGACACACACGCACGGACACACACGCACGCACACACACAGATAAATCACTTCCTTCATATTGTTCTGTGTAGATAAAACCACACAAATAATGAAGTGTGTGTCACATGTTGAAGGATATATTTAGTAGTTTGATAACTTGCATGTTTGTATTTTTACCCCTGCTACAACACACACACACACACACACACACACACACACACACACACACACACACACACACACACACACACACACACACACACACACACACACACACACACACACACACACACACACACACACACACACACACACACACACACACACACACATACCATGTATACATCACTTCAGGGGACATTACATTGACTTTCATGCATTTCCTGGAGACTTATCCTAACCTTAACCATAGCCAACACATGCCTAACCCTTACCCTTACCCTTACCCTTACCCTTACCCTTACCCTTAACCTTACCCTAATCCTAAACCTAACCAAGTCTTCACCCTAAAATTAATGATTCCCTTATGGGGACCTCCAATTTGTCCCCATAAGGGCGGCGAGTCCCCACACGTGACTATGTAAACAGATTTAGGTCCCCACAAGTATAGTAATGCTAGAACACACACACACATACACACACACACACACACACACACACACGCACACACACACACACACACACACACACACACACACACGAGAATTATCCAGAGTAAAACGAGGAGGAATTTATTTTATTTATAATTTGTGTGGAAATCTGTGTTTTTATTTCAAGACGTATTCGTTAGATTATTAATATTTGCAGGTAAAACATTAATTGCATAATCGTTCCATTGTTGAATGAACAATTGTATTACAGGGGGAACATCGATCAATCAGTGATTCAGATTTAAACTTCAACTCATTCCCCAAACACAAAGGTAATGTGAGGTTGCTCTGTCGTGTGTGTGTTGGAATAAGGACTCAGGTGGGTGGGTGGGTGTGGACGTTCATTTCAAGGACCTTCAGCTAAATGAAATTACTGCCGACTTTCTGTCAAATCAGACGCACACATTACTGAAAGCTTTAACCTATAACACTCATAAGATGTGAGCCTTTGCCTAGACCTTTTTATCACCCTTTTATTTATTTATTATTTATTGCTTTTTTATTAATTCTACCGTGTTGTGTAATGTTTATTTATACTGTTCATGCTCACGACTTGTAGCACTTCGGGATTTGAATTCAAATATGAAGTGCTTTATAAATGGAACCCATTATTATTATTATTATTATTATGTAGTAAATCAAAACTGCAGTTTCCCTGCTACGCATCAATACCATCATAGGAAATAGGGCAACTCAAACACAAAAAGACAGAGTGAACGTTCGTGTTGTTCACGGATACATTTAAGGGTTGTTACCTGTTGTGCTGTTGTCAATGTGTTTCAGTCGCGCTTATTGTTGATCTATTGTACTGTATGGTAATAATGATAAACGTTATGTACAGTATAAGAAATTCCAAAGCAAGGCTGATAAAGACAGAGCCATTGCTGCAAAAAGAAAACTTATATTAATTGTCTGATTCCAGTGGCGTGATAATAATGCATGAAAAGGTGCATTTTTGGGAGGAGATATGTCCAAACCAGAGTTAATGAATGTGGGAATACCTCCCTCCAATCGGACCAAGAAGCAGCTAACTGAGAAGGACAGATGACAGGCTGACCAAGTTTCCAGATTTAGATAAAGCGGGGGAAAAAGAGAAAGAAAAAGAAACAGACCGGAGGGAGGGAGGTTCAAAAGCATCAGCTGCGCGTTTGTGACCGTGCATATGAATTCTGAGGTCAGAGGTCAGTGCGACGCACCAGTTGGCGTGAGAGTGATTCAACGGTGGAGAGGAGCATATGGCGCTGAAACAGATCCCCGGGGAACGCTGTCGTCAACTGTCTTTGACTCTAAGAGAACAATCACTTTCAGCAGCAGGCCAGACACAATGCACTTTAGCAGCAATCGGGCTTAACTTTATTTGCAAGAAAAGGCCTTTCATTTAAAGGGAAACTCTTAATTTCTTAAATAACTTAACCTGTTAAGCCCCAAGCCTGTTTTTCAGGTTTCAGCCTCGAAAATGACATTCCCAGAACAAATGACCATATCTTCCCTTCTGAAAGGGGTACATTAATAATCTTTTTTCTCAAAGTAATGATAAACCTGTGAGTTGGATGTAGAAAAGTCAGAATCTATATAGATGTTTTTTATTTTAAAGAAAATTCAGATTGAACATGGTAAAAAACTGTAAATTATAGTGTCCGTCCAAAAGATATGTTGTACTTATAGTGAAAACTAACCTTGGATGATGGGTTAGTAGACTAAAAGATTTAGAAATCCAAAGTACAACATATAATAAGTACTCTGTATCAAGATTGATGCAAAACAAGTGATATTTGACCTTTTTAGAGAGATTTAGCAAAATAAACCTCGTCTGGGGCCATTTGGGTGGATGTTCCTTATCTCTGGCCCCCCTTGTTCGATTTTGACATGTGAAATCTCTTCCTGACCGTCAGAGCCAATAGAATCCAAGGGAAATCGTCCCGCACACACTCATGTTAAAAGAAAAAGGTGGCATCTCTGCGCATTCATTTCATTTAATTTCAAACTTTTATTTAACGTGATTGGTCCCATTGAGATCATAGATCTCTTTTTCAAGGGGAGACCTGCAGCATATCGGTTCCACATGAAACATAAAACAATAAAGGACATTATACATTATATTTACAGGATACATTTACATAGTTATAGACATTTACGTTTAAGTGCCCATAGTATCAACGAGCATTTCATTTAGCCTAGCTTTAAAAACATGCAGAGGAATGAGATTGCTCAGTTTCAATTCTTGCTGAAGATTGTTCCAAGCAAGTGGAGCTGCGCACATAAAAGCTGTCTTACCTAAGACCAGTGGCGGCCGGCTCATAGGGGCGCTAGGGGCGCCGTCCCACCTCTTCTCACATACAAAAAAATATATTAAAACAAATATTAAATTAAAAAAATTTATATATATATTAGAGCCGGGACTCGATTAAAAAAATGTATCTAATTAATTAGAGGCTTTGTAATTAATTAATCGAAATTAATCGCATTTTTAATCAAATATACATATTTGACCTGAGAACAGTGAGAAGCAATCTTCACATGGATTTTACTCCAAGTGGTCTACAGACCAAGTGCATGACATTAAGGATTTTGGGAGATGGCCCTGCATTCTCTAGACTGAATTATAAGATGAACCACCACAATATTATATTGTACAATTTCAATTTTATTCTTCATTTCACTTGTTTGTTTGTTCTTGTTTGTGTTTGCTCGCTTGCATGCCCTGCATAGCTATAAGAAATACTTTAGAAATACTAAAGTAGAAAACATTACATTCAGTTATAACTGCCAACACAAACATTATTTACACTATTATGGCCCCTGTTAAAAATGTTTGTAATGTTAACTACTGTAAGTTGGTCGAACGAATGCCTCCTCATCCGGAAGCTGACTGAGCAGACCCGAGCAGCAGTCGAGAGGAGCCGAGCGCATCCGCGAAGCACACGTCAGAGTTCCCGTTAGCCGGCAAATCTAAATATCTTCGGTCAAAATAATTTCCCTTTAGAGCAATACCGCTTCAGTTGCGCCTTTATGTGACAGACAAGAAGAGTATGTGACAGACAAGAATAGTATCCGGTATCAGTATGTTGTTACGTCGGCATCATTTAGAAACAGAAACGTGTATTACAATTTAATCACGGTAAAATATGTTCATTTTGTTGTAGTTGTAGCTCCCGAGCCAGCGCGTCTTGTTTGAATGATGCGAGTAAACACAGCTGGCAGCCACGGTGAAACTCGAGCAACTAGAGAGCTGAGTCTGAATAATGCAACAGCAGAACCAAAATAATGCAACAGCAGAACCAAATCCTCATCCGCACAGCAGCACACGCCCGGTGGAAGCAGGCCAAGCCCGAAGCGTGGATCCACTCCGTCTCTCCGCGACGACTCCGGGGTAAAAACCTCTACAGGTGGGAGCAGGCCTCCGTAGATCGCAAATCGCAGGCAGCAACAGGTGGAGCCGCTCAGTCTCTTCGCGACGTCTCCGGGGGAAAAAACCTCAGCACAGCCGTACTCGACAGGTGGAAGTAGGCCTCTGCAATAAGGAATTGCAGCCTCGCCTGCAATCTTGCTTCAGAGTGTAGGATCTCCCTGCTCTGATATTTGAAAACGGAATTGCAGTTTTATTGCTGATAGATTATCAGAACATTTCAAAGGGGACACAGTCACATTGGATATTAACCTATGGATTAACTACAGCATCGTTTTTATCGTTTTAATGCCATTGAAGACCAGTGTTGACCAGACAAAGACCTAGGTAAGCCATGTTAGCGTTTTAGGCTACCTAGCGCCACATGTTTTGATGTACGTTTTTGTTGATAACGTCGCGAGTTTGTATCTTTCAGTGTTGAGGTGGGCACCGTTAGATTCTGTGTCTTTACGATCATAAACGATGTGTTGGATGTGCAGTTAGGATAAGTAATAAGGGAGCTAGGAGTGATTTTCGGTGCAGTAATAGGTTAGCATTTTTCGCTCGGGGCTATTTCAGAGGGTCACTGTTAGCATTGTGTGTTGTTGTTTTTTTTTTTTAAATGAAAAAAATCAGTTAAATTAGTTTTTCCCTGTTATATGGATATAAAATATTCATAGTTTATTAAATATTAAGGTTCCTTAGACGTTGTTTCCTGCAAATGACGTGATTTCGGACCCGGAACCGGGTCCGTGGGGCTTGAGAGGTTTTTAAGGAATGGGACTTATGGCATAAGCCTTGTGTACTTTTATGAAAGCAGAGTAAAGTGTGTATAAGGTATTGAGATTTCTGTATACTGTATGATAAGGTTATATGAACTGATTGCAATAAAGAAAATAAACAAAGCCAATCCAAGACATAACATTGACTCATGGTCATCTTGCACGAAAAACACTTTGGAAACAAAGAGATTATAAATTCTATGCAACCTCCAGTTTTTGGCCAATTTCAAAAGACATTTATGAACAAAATAACAACTTCTGCATGATTTTTCAACTGGTCACACTTGTGTTTGACAAAAGTTTGACGAGGTGTGCAGACCTACTTTCCATTAGTAGAAATACCGGGTTATTTTTTTGCTCAAGATTGAGATTCTTGTGATATGTTTTCTCCATGATATTTGCATCTCTCCCTGCTGTGTGTATATGGGATTAGTTTGGTTTCATAAAGATAAAGCAACACTTTCTCAGAATAAAGCAAAACTACGCATTTAAGAGAAGAGACTTTCAGGGCTGCGTCCCCATTGGCTGCTCAGTTTGTGAGTGACAGCCCACTACACCACAGATCATACAGTGCAACTCATGCAGCAAACTCCGGAGTCCACTCGGCCACGTTAGTGTCGGTGTCTCCTGGGGAGTTTCATGAACATATCGGACTTCTCTTATGGATTGCAGTGCATTATACTTGTGTTGTGTAGTTTATACTTTATTCCAACTTTAAATATTTTAATACCTGAACACACTGCTGTTAAATAATTTCCCAATTCGGGATTGATAAAGTGTCTGTCTATTTATTTTATAGATAAAAAAAACACATCTATGTATTTTCAAGTTAAAGGTGATACACAATATAAACTGTATACTATACTTTTTTCAAAAACATGTTACATTTCAAAAGCATATATTGCTATGTTTAGGACAAACAATTAAAGGCTGCTTTAATTTTAAACAAATTCTTCAATATAAAAGTGGCAGATTTGCTTTTTTAAACAGACCAGACCTAGGCTGCATTGGAGCATGCTCACATCTTACTATGTTGGTCTGAAGAGCTGAAGCATTCATACACAATGGATACAAACTGTGTTGTCTCATTCTATATCCTGTGAGAACATGATATATTTAGCATTAAAAACTCGACATACTGTTCCTGAGGAAGATATGAATAATCAACATATTTGAATGGAATCTCTAACATGTCCATGTAGAATAAAGACAAAAGAGTGATTATACAAATTACATTTATTGAAATTTGAACCAGAAGAAGAAGTCTCAAAGAATGTTTTAAATAAAATGACATAAAACAAAAAAGTGGATAATAATCAAATCTTTTAAATGTATATGTAAAGACATTTGGTCAAATGAAATGACGCTGAGCAAGTGATAACAACAACTTCTGTGAAATATGCAGATTTGCTGCCGTTTGTAACTTTCTCCAAATGTAGAGATGACAGCTTTGTAAATACCGGAGTTAATAACTGGAACTTTTCACAGAGTGTGTTCCAAAGAAAGTGCACTTACTTCAGTCGAACACCAGTCAACATGCAGCTTGTCAAACAAGAGCTTAGCAGGAACAAAGAAGAGATGGAATGATGGAGCAACTGCGCTGTCATGTGTGTGGGCTGGTCCTAGTTTCATTTAGAGCAAAGGAGTGAGCAGAGGGTCGAGTTGTTCATTCTCGTTCTGTTTTCTGTGACTATCTTCCTCCTGAAGACCCTCTCAGACTTTCAGTTGCGTGCGATACTAAAGAGACACGTTACCATGGAAACCAAACAATGGTGTAGCTGTATTGAAGTCCGAGTGGAAACAGTAACATTTGGAACGTTATGTTAGAATGAAACAGGTCGTGACTCACAAATCAGATTTAGTCAGAAATCGGGAGAAATGCGGGATAAATAAGACCCGGGAGGAAACCGGGAGAGGGCGATGAAATCGGGAGTCTCCCGTGAAAATCGGGAGGGTTGGCAAGTATGACACACACACACGCACTTCTGAAATGAATCCGGCGTTGCTGCTTCAAAGTAGTTTGAAATGAAATGAAAACAAACTGTAACGGACCCTGCCGTGTTATCATGATTACTATACACCTTGCATTCATAATTTCAGCGGGAGGGGGGGGGCGGCACTGTGGAAGAGCAGAGTTGCGAGTGAGAGGTGCCTGTCATCTTCCCTGTACAAGCTTCAAACATATTCAACAATATTTATCGTGTGATTTTGGCAATACAAGTTTCATATTCTGAAAGCCAAGACTTTGTTTATTTAAACACACATTTTACACAAATCCACTTTTATCTTGAAATGAGCCGTTGCGACTTCCGACTGATTTCGATAGAGCGGGTAACATATGAGCACAGCCCTCTGTGGATGTCAGCATGAGCAAGAGAAAGGTATCTGAGGAAAATCTTATTTTCCAAGAAAAGTGGGAGAAAGAAAATATTTTCACTGAATTCAGGGGCAAACCACAATGTTTAGTATGTTTGCAGACTTGAGCCGCCACTACTACTAATTTGTGTGTGTGTGTGTGTTCCAAGTGAATTTGCGGCCCCCTGGTGACCAGCACATAAATGATGTGGCCCCCATCACTGTCCACGTTTCCAATACGTGCTCCAGGCGGACAGGTTCAGGCGTTGGATGCTGGAGCAGTAGACGAGTTTGTTGCAATTTGAGATGACGGCGAAGGCGTCGCGGGGGACAGACGAGATGCCGGTGTTGTCGCAGATGATCCTGGACATGGTGGCGGTGGACAGAGCCGCTCTCTGAGCCAGGGAGAACACGCCCTGGTTCTCGTACCACAGCCTGATGATATCAAACAACAGACAGCAGATCATGTGTTTGTAAAGCAATTATTTTCATGATTGTGCATCTGACATTTGATATAAATATATAACACAATTTATTATGTCAGACACATTTTTTTTACATTTTAAAATCTAATGCTCAACATCGGCATGAATTTAAATACATGTACAATTTAACAGTTCATCCACAAAACAAAAGTACTGTAACCTGTGACGTGTAGATTGTTGGAAATCAGAACTAAATGTGATTCACATGTTACTATCTACACGGACGCTGACCTGTCCCCCTCGCGGATCCTCTGGAACTGTGTTGCGATGAGGCAGGCGAACAGAGGCCCCACGCGGGCGCCACGGAGCAACGGCTCCGCCACGCCTCCCATCCAGACGTCGATGTTGGCGGGGGTCCCGTAGAGATGCAGCAGGTTACGGGCCAGGTTGTCGTTTTTCAAAACCTGAGCGAGCTCTGTCTGGTTCTGTGGCTGAGACAGGCGTTGTAGCCTAGAGGAGAAAACATCGGATAAGCAAATAGTGGATGAGGACAATAAGAAAGAAAGAAACATCAGAGAAGGATGATATTCAAAGTGAGGGATGTACCAGGCACGCCGTGGTCACGCCCCCTCTGCATGTTGAGAGAACCGAGATCCAGAGCCATACGCTCCACAAACTGGAACAAGCGCTCCCTCAGAGCGTCCACCATCATGTGTTCCTGAGTGTTCAGCTTAGCAGGACGTCCAATCAGACCACGGAGCAGGGGGTCAATGCCCTCTGGAGATATTTAAATAGAAGTTAGTGTGACAGATTGACAGTTTGAGAAGCTGAAAACAGCATTCTCTACCATCACTGCATGAAAAGTACTTTAGCAGTAAATTGACTGTTATTTTTCTGTCCGTAGACACGTTTTTTGGTTGACTTATAGTTGCATTTCTATTTGATAAGTTACTCCACTGCTCTCTGTAAAACTCACCCTCGAAGACGACCCTCCAGGGGGTGACGAAGGCCTTGAACAAAGGCACGCTGGGAAAGCGGTAGTTCTCCCTGTAGTTTTCATCCAGACGGAATACGACTGGCTGGATGGCCAAGTGGGCGAAGCGGAAAGCTGCTGTAGCGAAGACGTTGGCGATGCTGGGGTTCACGTGAGCATTGTAGCCGGGGTAATGGCCAAGCTCTCTATGCATTATATCAGGACCCACAATGCGAGGCAGATAGTCCCTGAACACAAACAACTGGGAGAGACAGAGGTCGATTTTCAGTAAGACATGTTGTTGTCAGGATAGGAATATATCACCTGAGTGACCCTCAGGTGTTGCTACCTGTGCGTAAGCCCCCATGATTTTGCGGGCCTCCTGGTAGAGCGTCTCGCTGTCCCACTGCGGGTTTATTCTCTTCAGCTCCCGGGCCAGGCGGTTGTGCTCACGCATGAACAAAGTGTGAAGAGATGTGAGAGCAATGTTCTCGTCCACGCGGTGGTCACCTTACAGACAGAAATGTACCCATTAGATAGTTGATCAGAGGAGTTTATGTCCTTTAAAAACATTGGCTTTATAAATGATTCATCATGTCCTAATAGTTTCATACATAGGCATGAAGAGGTTAAAAAAGGGAACATTTGCTTATTTACCTCTACTATAAATTACTTTCTATTTTTTCTTAGCTTAGTTATTACATCTTTAATGTAGTGAAAACAATATATGTTCTTTTTCTTTGATACTAGAAATTATTTAAATGCACACATGATGCATTGTTGTAGTGCATATTTGATTTTTTAAGTCTTCAAGATACTTATACAGTATATTTATATATACTTACTTATATGGACACTTCATTACAAGATAAGACACACCTCTGCATTACAATATAAGTATTGAAAAAAGGATTTATAAGACATTTATATCACCTTAATTAGTGCTGCGTACCGGTACCCAGCACTAACCTTAATGTGGTTGTATATAGAAAAGTGTTAACTAAGCTATTATAGCTATTAAGCCATTAAAATGTCGCCTTTAGAGCCATTAGTGACAGGAAGAGGCTTACCTGCGATGAAACAGGGCACCTCTCTGGCGTTGGTGTCGTTGGTGACCCTCCTGCGAGTGGCGCACATATTCGCCTGCAGCGGGTGGAAGGGCAGCAGGTCACGTCTGTTGTCTTTGTACTCGGTGTTGACGCGCAGCAAACCGCCGTCACTGTCGGGATCTCGGAGAAACTTGGCGAGCTGCTCCTCTGAGCCGTATACCTGGCCCATATCCAGGAAGGCCGTCAGCGCGTTGATCTGCTCTCTCCTTTTAGGTTCCCCGCCAAAATTGAAGGCGGAGAATCCTGAACCGCAAACAGGGGCCGATCTGAACGTAGGGATGCAGCTGTTTCGGCCGGTGGGCAAGCGGGGGTCGCCGGGAGGAATCTGATTGTAGGAAAGAGTCCAAGAGTTATGGTGGGAAGATTTTAAAGGGAAATGGAAACACTTTTCAAACTGCTTTCCATGCGACAATATTCCCATTAGGAAATGTATTTATCTAGTCTATTTCCAATGTAAACGATCGAGATACGCGAATTTACTTTTTGAAATACGTGCCTAATGACCACGGGCGCTTCCATTGCTCCGGGACTTTTCCAGTGACGTCACTGAGTGGGTACGGCTTCCTGGGCCAAAGCTCAATAACAAACAACATGGCGTGCAATGCACCAGTAGTTTACATTACAAGAAAACGGTCGTCGTCAGGAGTTTATTGTATTGCCCCAGGCTGCACAAATGGATTTTATACGAAGAAGGAAGAAGTACATTTCCATAGGCTGCCACTAAAGGATGAGAAGCTGCTCAAAGTCCAGTCTGGATTCAATACAAAACATCGGATTTGAAGCCAGGATCTGTTCCCACAATATTCGATTTCTCAACGTATGCAGTCGGGAACACCGACCGTCCCAGCACGTCGGCCGCGCAAGACAATGACAGTGTCAAACAAACGTGAAGTTCGAGCCACCAAACGAGTTGCTTCAGCTGCCGAGAGAGAGGTAAATATTGCAGCACTACCAGATTACTAGCTCACACATGTATTTACTGACACAGTGTGACCTTATTAATTAACGCAATCGCGTCCAAACTAAATGGTAGCTATTATTATGACGTACAATAGAGAATTGGGGGTGTTCTATAGCTCAACTAATTAAACTGGCATACACACGCTCATCTGTCGAAAACAGCCCTAAAAAGGCTAGTATTGCTATCAATGGATGGTATTGCAGGACCCAGAGCGCACGGAGCACAGAGCGGACAGCAGATAACGGAATTGCAGTTGTATTGCTTATAGATTATCAGAACATTTCAAAGGGGACACAGCCCCATTGGATATTAACCTATGGATTAACTACATCATCGTTTTTATCGTTGTAATGCCATTGAAGACCAGTTTAGACCAGACAATGAGGAAGGTAAGCCGCTAGCCTGGCGTATGTTAGTACCTAGCGCCACTTGTTTTGATGTACGTTTTTGTTGATAACCTCACGAGTTTGTATCTTTCAGTGTTGACATGGGCACCGTTAGATTCTGTGCCTCCTTGCGATCATAAACGATGTGTTGGATGTGCGGCTAGGATAAGTAATAAGGGAGCTAGGAGTGATTTTCGGTGCAGTAATAGGTTAGCATTTTTCATTCGGGGCTAATTCAGAGGCTCACTGTTAGCATTATGTTTTTTTTATTTTTTTATTCCGGATCGTATGCCACACTATTCGACCGAATCGGTTCATAAGCATAGGCCATGGGATGCCTGGTAACTGTAGATGCTTCCACATCAATGTCATCTCCCGACGAATAGTCAAATTCATCGTTCAAAACGTCCATCTCATTGCAAAATTCCTCCATCGCTGCCATATCTGCTACGTTGCGTATGGATACCGGAGCGAAGACCCATCCAGTGACGTCACCATTTGGGACTCCCCTAATGGCGGCGGCCTGGTCCCGGAATTCCCCACCCGGCCGGCAGATAATTAATTTTCTTTTGGCGATTAATATCATATACAATAAATATTACGATCAATATCCATTGTAAAATGAATAAACTACCGGAATATTATAACTGTAATTGGTGTTTCCTTTCCCCTTTAAGTGAAAACAACATGTATATATTTATTTTTGAGCATTCAAACCAACCGGGATGGGTATGCATGGCTCAGTTTTATCACAGCTCTTGTCACAGTCGATGCCGTTGCTGAAGGAGCGGATGCTGGGGGAGAAGGGCGTGAAGGTGAGATCGTGGTCAGTCCATTGACCAAATATGGTCACCATGTGACTGTATTCTCGGTCGTTGACCACGTCTGCGTCTGTTGTGCTCAGGATGTTGTTGGACACCTGTCGCACCTGAAGGTGGAGGACAACTTGGTTTTAATTTAAATCTGCATTTACGTATATTAACCAAGGTGAGTGTTTGCGATTTGACGTCGTACCAGTGGGAGGAAGAAGTCGTTGAGTCTTCGAGTGCTGTCCCCGCCCTTCGGTTGAGAGATGGTGTCGTCATACTCAGCAGGAAGCCAGCGGGTGAAAGGGGTGTTGGAGGATCCGAGGCGCGGGTTTTTTCTAAAAGCAAACAGAAAACGGTCATGTTTGGAAACGCTGCTTGAGAAAGGTTTACACATCTCCTGTGGTGTTTGGCTCAAGATGTTTAGGTGTATTTCAAAAGAATTTCCTCTTAAAAATGTAAGCCACAATTGCTCTCATAGACCTTGCAAGTTTCCACTAAATCAACACAGATTGCTTTTTGGAATGAAAAATACAATTTATTTTTACATACATCGACAATGTATTTGTGTCCAATACGGTGTTTCAGAAGTCAAAATGCTTCTCAGATTAAAAAGTGCATTTTTTGGAAAACAAAAACATTTATGTTTCTCTTACAAGTTGTTGCAGACGCCTGTGGCTGTGCGAAACGTGTTGAGGTTTGGTGTTGTGCGGCACGTAGGAAAAGTGATTTGTCTTGCACATCCAGTTATTTGTGACAGCGTATTCAGGTCATCTTCAGAGAGCAAATCTGTACAAAATATATATTTAATAGAGTCACATGTCTGGTTCATAATTGCAGCCTTGAAATGCTCCGTGCCTATATTACAAAATGGTAAACCTCAGAAACCAGGAAGAGAAAACAATGTGATCTCTGTGTCTTCTGAAGCAACTGGAAACAGGACTCGGAGAGACACGAGGAGAGCTGGAGCTTTGACGGCAAACACTGACGGCCGGAGAATTGACGAGACAGGTGGTGCCAAACCAATTCTGAAGACCTCTTCTGCAGCTCTAGGTTTTAACTAGTTCAGAGTGTAATAATCAACATTCCTTATCAGCGAGACTAAACATCATGGACCCTGAATCTAACTAGAGCCGTCGTCCATAGAAAATAATGTGCGCCAAGGAACCTCCGTCCCTGAACAGTAAACTATCTCATGGCGGCTTGTGCTCGGTCACAGACTGGCAACAACAATGCGCCCAAGCTGCCCTTCCTTAAGAGATAGCAGCAATGCCCAAGGCCGTAGAACTATGTAATGGGGAAAAGAGACGGTAAAGAGAGAAAACAATGAACTGGGTCGAAGGTTGAATACCGAAGCAAATGATTCCCTGACAGAGGTGTTCTTTTTGTTTGGTGCCACATGTCTGACCTGTCACGTTGAGTGAGCGTTTGTGCACATGATGCACCCTCTCCTGTAGCAGGCGGAGGGTTTGTGCCATGTAGTCTGCAGATCTCACGGCTGAGCGCGTTTCACCGCGAGGCTGCTTCAGCAGGCGGATAGCATCGTGAGGAAGCACCACCTCTTTACGGACCCGTCTCAGACTCCTGGAGGAGAAAAAGTCACAAAATCAAACAATGAATTTAAATTGTGTAATGTTTGGGAGATTCCGTAACTTTTTCCATACATTTTTCTGAAATAATGCAATAAATGGCTTGCATGCAAATTAAAAACTCTTTAGTGTACATGATCGCAGAATTATATTAAAAATATAAATGACTATTTTAACATGAACTCACTCTTCTCTTGAGTACTTGTAAGCATCGTCAACAATTTTCTTTGCCTCCTCAAAACAGGTTTGAAGAAGAGGACTGCCGAGTTGTTCCCCTGCGAAGAACACAGTCAAATATCGCAATAATTTGGAATTAGCCAGTAATGTTACACCAGTGGCGAGCCGTCAGGGCCCTCTAGGCCCTCTGTGAGGGCCTAAGATATTCTAAAAAATAATATTTGAAAACATTAAAAAAAAAACATTTGTTTTTTAAATATTATTTTTTATATTTTGTTGTTGTTACATTTTTCATTAATTTTACCAAAATAACTTGATTTAATTGTATTTAAAATAATATTTCCAAAGAAATAAATCTTTCGAATCTGCCTGTTCAGTATCTGTTGGAATGTGAAGGGTTAAATGCCGTCTCTGCGAGTTACTGTGAAGACGGGAGAGCTTGGTCCCTCTCTACATTCACAGAGGGCCAGCTATAGTAACTCAACGAGAGAGTAATGTCAAATGACAGTACAATTGACCAATCATATCTTCCCTCTAAATGGGCGGGCTTTATTTTCACGGACTTTATGACAGGTTCCGCCCGCTGTGAGGTCTATGCAAGTGGTGCAGTGACGCGTCCTAAAACCCGGAAGTAAGCTGCGCTCGGATTCCCTCGACAGAAAGCAGTGGGATTTCTCCACAGGATTTTGGAAAATAGCTCGAAATAAGGTCTGTGGAAAACGAACCTGTTAGATAAATGCACGTTGTGTTCAGCCGGATAATATCCACATGTCTATCCTACTTCTTTTTATTCATAAATCTAATCGATAGATTTATGATCGATAGATTTATGGTTAGCATAAGTGCGTTCATGATGGCTCACTTCAGTGATAGTGATGACATCGTTGCGAAATTATTAACCGAGTCATTTTCAAGATTGAGTTACAATGATAAACTGGAGTGGCAAAGGATCAGCTGCATGACCCGCAAGTGCTTCATCCAAAAGGACAGGATGGACTTTGTGTTTCAGTGATTTGATCATCAAAGGTAGGCCCAAGTCATTTTCAATGCGGGCCGCTGTGCCGACTTAATTCATTTGTAATTGTTACTTGGCTGTGGGTGCCCTGTCATGATAGGTGTTTATATAAATGGTGTTGTTTTGTGTGGTAGAGGGTCGCTGTCATTGATGCGTTTTGCACCCCGGACCACTGTTTTGATATTCCGCTGAAGTATACGTTGAGACGTAATATCTCTTCTTTTTTTTCGAGGGAAGGGGGGGTCAGAGGGCCTAGGTATAAAAGTCACGGCTCGCCACTGTGTTACACAAATGTAGAAAGTGATTACGATGTAGCTTACCTGCTGGTTTGGAGTGAGTAGGAATCAGGCAGACGCCCAGCACAAGAAGGGCAGAGAGAAGCATCTAATAAAAAATAAGAACAAGTGAATACAAAAACTAAATCTAATGTGGTTGCCAAAATCCATGTTTTAGCATAATGTTACACCAAAACATCAAAACATCCCAATAAAACACAAATGTTCTTACCTGTGTCTGTGAAGACTCCTGTGAAGATTTGAGTTGCTCTTGAAAATGTGGAGTGTATGATGCTGTCTCCTTCTTATACTCAGCGTGAGGCCTCGATGCCTCGCCCCCGCGCTGATTAAGTGAAGATAATGTCCGTAAAATGCAGTTCCTTCTCACTTCTCTCCGTGCTGCAGCAAATCCTCGACCCTAATCAGTTATTGTTTCTGGTCAACTTATGTGAAAACTGTAATGTTTAATAAGTAACTGCATTACATTATACTACCATTTACAGTATTTGAAGTGGGAAGGTAAGTAAGTAAGCTGTTGAATACATTATTTTCATTGTTTGTTGTTTTTAAACAATTTTTTTTAACTGGAGAAATATTTTGTATCCCACATATAAAAAAAATAATATTAGCAGCACATTGACAGTTTTCTTTATATCGCTTGTTTGCTGATGTTACCATTTTGTGGCTGATGGCCCTCAGTGTCACTGCCAGGGAATAATTCCCCCTGCATGTCATCTTTCGCCCTCTGATGCAGATGCCCAGCCTTGGGCAGCATGCTATCTCCCTTAAGGAGGGGCTGCCCTAGCATTTAGTTGTTGTTACCATTATGACCGGGCAACTCTCGGTCAGAGATAGTTATTGTTATGGGCAGGGCCGGTTCTAGACATGTTGGTGCCCTAGGCTAGATTATGATTTGGTGCCCCCCCCCCCCTCAAAGGAATACACAATAGAATATATAAAGAATAAATGAAAAATCTCTACAAAAGACCAATACACTACAAACGTATTGACATTTTAAAGTAAAATGCTTCAATCTGGTGCACTTTGAGCAGAATTACTAGAGACTAGATCTAGGGGGTATAACTCTAAACACCCATATGAAAAAGATTGATTTACATTTTAATAATCAAATAAGTATGTGAACATAACCAATAACCTACCATAGCCAATAACAAATAAATGTAATGTATTTTATTTTTGTTGTTCATTTATATCTTATTTTACCTGGTTAACATTTATTCATTCATGCATTTTTTTTAATATCTCCAGTTTCAAACGATATTTTTGGTTTACTATAGTATGCATTGGAATGATTTCAAACCTGTTGTTATTTATCCTAATAGTTATAAAGGTGTGCCTTGGAGATATTTGTTTCATAAATTGTGACCAAACCGCTTGAGACCCACTGAGACCCCATTTACACGGGAACGTTTGCGCACCGTATGCGCTTTCAAAAAAGTCTTCCGTTCACACGCATTCGGCTCAATTAACGTGTCCGTTCTCACGAGACCGCTGGAAATGCTGTAGTACATATGCCCTTCTGTTTATTCTCCGCGGAGGACGGCGTGTGCTCCTGCTGTAAATCTCTCCGGTAGTCCACCAGCAGATGAAAAACACCCACCCAGCAGAGTTTCCGTTAAAAAAAATTCCCGCCGGTCAACATGTCCGTTAAAGTTGAAATCTTCTGGGTTTTTATCGTACTTGGATTAAAACAGACAGAACTAAATTAATGTTTGACTTTGCAACAGATTTCTTTGGCAACAACTGCAGTTCATTGTGATATGAAAGGACCCTCCGTGCTAAACTAAGATCAGATAAGACTTGTATTGGGCTAAAAATATACAGCTCTTTTGACACACACTATACACCAGTGACCACCAACTGGCGGCCTGCGGGCCACATCTGGCCCGCCAGACATTCTCATCCGGCCCGCACGACGGGGGTGACTGTGGCGTTGGCGGAGTGGTTACTGCGTTCGCGCCCCACCCATTTCTTTGTTTACAACGTCTCGTGAGTAAGGTGCAGTACCGGAGTCCAACAGAGAGGCAGCAGCTGCGGGACAGTAGACTGCGTACTGCGAAACCTTCCCTCTCCTGAAGAAGAAGTGATCCTTCGTTGTGAAGAGTCTGGTTAATGCGCTCCGCACCACAGCAGTAGCCCCGCTGCGACAGAGTCCAACAGAGAGGCTGGAGCTGCGGGACAGTAGCCTAGAAGCAGGGTTGGGTTGTAACGGAATACATAACGGCGTTACGTAATCAGAATACAAAAGTCAAGTAAGCTAACTGTATTCAGCTGGCGTTACATTTGAAAAACGAGTAATCTGATTACAGTTACTTTCGTAAACCTGAAGTGAATACATTTTGGAATACTTATTGGAATTATTGGTGGAAAAGTTTCCTCACAAAATGTAATATTCATTACCGGCAGAACTGTGTGCACACTGCACGGCGCTGCAGCATGTCTGTGAGCGAGAGAGAGATGCAGCGTGTCTGTGAGGCCCCGCCCCCGCACGCAGATGAGAGAGAGAGATCTCTTTTAAAATATATTGAAAGTTAGAAACGGAGATGGTTAAATAAAATGTGCAAGATAACGTTTATGTAGCATTTCTTTATTGTCGAAATGATGACATTTCATAACGGGATGAAATCAAAGTGAATGGCCTGCTGCTGCTGAATGCATGGGGCAAGTGACTGGAACAAGTTTTAAAAGTTATTACATCGTTTCAGATAATAAATAATAATGATAATTCATTCTATTTAGGGGCACCTTTCAAAGCACCCAAGGACACCTTACCATTCATAACATATTCCAAGGAAAGGTTTTAAGACAGTACAAAGAATGCAGTCCGGGTGATGTTTTTTATGTGTGGTGCAGATGAGAGGGAGCTGTCCAGAATGAGTTCTTGATAAGCCATGAAAACAGTAAAATAAGTGTCTCCTGTTCACCAAAACATACCCATCTGTTATGGAAAAAGAAAGTATTCCAAAAGTAATCTGAATACTATTTATAAAATTCTGAGCTATATAAAAATCGCTGGCCCGCGATAGTGTCTATTGGTTACATTTCGGCCCTTGGACAAATGTAGTTGGTGATCCCTGCCATAATGACACATCATTGCATAAGAGAACACAAAGCACATTTTAAAAAACCCACTATGGTTTGATTATATATTTTCTGATTAAGTGATTATTTATTTACCCCCGCCATTGTTTCACCTGGTTTCCACTGCTTTGTTTTCGTAGGTTACTTGCAGCACCTGTAGGACAAATTAGTAAGCTTTAGTAAAAATGCTTCATTCTCCCTTTAGTGAAAATGTATCAATTATAAATAATCAAAAACATTTAAGTAACTAGTACAATATTGGTTTCCAAATAAAATAAAAATACTTATGTAAAGTGTCCCAAAATCATACTTAACGGTGGGGTATGTAATTTTGGAGAAACCAGCCCGAGTGCGCTAGAATTTGAAAATATGCAGCCGAAAAAAATCTGCCTCTTCCTTCAGACTTCCTCACAGAGCCCCTCCTCCAACACACGGACGCGCACATGACCAATGAGGGCACGAGATAAGTGTGTGCCCAGATGGAAGGCTGACAGGCAGGTAGGCCATCCAGTTACTTTAGCCGGGCCGGCTCAGATGATTGGTCGTGCTTTTTACAGCGCTACAGCTTCCACAGATGAATTGTTTGTATGTATTTATCGTCAAAGCATTTAATGTATTCATTGCTATCGGGATGTTAAGAGCATTCCATGGAATATAACAACAAGTGTTTCTGAAATAAATTACATACCCCACCTTTAAGTACAATATTTTTGAGTAAATAAATGTACTTCACTACAATACAGCACTTGCATAGCATAACGCATTATTATTAACATATACTCACATTTCATGATGAATGAAATGATGAATTTAATGCTGCATAATGTAACATATCAATAATGTGTGACATTAAATAATATATACATTAATATTCACACCTGACCAAGCTACAACTACAGTCACAAACAATATTTACCATAAGTCTTATGGTAAAATCCTATCTTTGTGAAGGTTATCATTTTAAAAAATAGGAAGCTTTTAAAAGAGGCATCTTCTTTTTCAGTTGTTCATCATTTTTGAAACTGGAGGCTGTAATTTGAGTTTCAGTTGAACTGTATCAGAACCAGAAACAGGTTTATTGCCAAGTAGGTTTACACATACCAGTAATTGATATCCTTGGTGTTTGTGGTGCATACATAAACACTGTTAATGACATTATACTGAAAGTCGTTGTGGAGCCCACACCCAGTGACACATAATACAAACATTTGTCAGTAGGCCATTCACTTCAACAGCACCATACGCTACAGCCTCCAAAACGATTATAATGTTCAACACATCTGTTAAGGTTAATAATATAACATTCATAAAGGTCAAATGATTGAGCAACTGTTGTTTTATACTGTCATAGTTTTCATAGTTCAAAATATCCCAACAAGTATTTGTCATGACAGAAAGTGTGTGTTCCCCCCCCCACTGTCTTTTTAGATGCTAACGCTTGAACAGAAATCATTTAAATGTCACTGTAATAAGAAAGAGGAATACATAGAGGATAAAAGAGGGGGTCATTCTGTTTCGTTTTTACATTTTGGCAAACTAAATAAGCCACGACACAGCGAGGCAGCCGAAAGCCGCAAAACATACAAACTACACTGTGTAGAGCTTTAAAACACGCGGCATCACGATAACAGAGCCTCGACCGACATAACAGTACACTTTTGGCGCGTTTCCACTGCAGCGGGTAGCTCGCTTTAAGCGTGCCGAGCCGTGCGGGGCCCGTTTTTCGTTGCGGTTCCACTTGGCCTAGTTTTGGCCCGGGGCTACTTTTTCACCTTTTTTCTGGCCCGACTAAATCGTGGTTCTAGGGCCAGGAACACCCAGGCTGAGTCGGGCTGAGTATGCTAAACTAGAGAGAGAATCGCTGGCAAGGGGGCTACAACTACAACAAGATGAACATATTTTACCGTGATTTAATTGTAATACACGTTTCAAAATGATGCCGACGTAACAACATACTGATACCGGTTAGTAAACACCATGAATTAATGCTTTGACAAGTCTGCAGACAGACGGCAGGCGAACAACCCTTTTAAAATGCGTGTTTTCTGAATGGAGCTCGGCTAAGCTAACGTTATATATGCTCCGACCGTCCACACTCACAGCAACGGCCTACAGACATAAATAAACCAGCGACTGTATTCTCCATGACACAGGCAGGCTGTGGTTTGTACTTGTTTAACTTCTGTCTAGTTTCTGAACAGATATGAAGAGCTGTGAGCTCTGAGTGCTAAGAGCTAACGGCTGTGTTGTTTTTCTGGGGCTCTCATTGAAGATGACGTCACGGCTCCGCCTACACTGCGTTACTATAGTAACTGCCCCAGTTCCTAAACTGTAATGGAAGCGCAGCATTAAAGTGAGCCGGGCCTAATAAGGCCAAACCAAACCGAGCGAGGCCGAGCGAGGCCTGCAGTGGAAACGCGCCATAAGCATGGCCGTATCTACCATTGAGGTCACCGAGGTCCGGACCTCGGTAATATTTTCCGAGCTGTGCATAACAAAACTTGTGAAATAATTGCACTAAACGGGGTTCTTTGTAGTACTTCCATTTACTGACCATGGGGGCGCTGCATAAATACGTAGCCTCGATTAAAGCAAAGAAGAAGACGACATGTATCAACAAACCTCCCTAGCCCTGTATCGGAGCAGCGGAGGAGTGATGAGGTATCTAGAGATCTGAGTCCAGCGAGCTGCTTGTGTTTCTGTTCATCAGGACATCTAGGACCAGCAGATCCTGTGTGAACGCTCTACGTTAGTCAGTGGACGTCCGACAACATGCACACTAACTTATATTGCAGCTATAGGCTATACTTTGGTTTAAATTGCGTGAATAAACTAGCTAGAGAGCTAAAGTTAATTACGTTCATCCAATGTCAGAAGGATTACCTTTTAACAAACGTTGTAATGCTTTTCTTTCATTTCAATTTGAGTAAAACATTGAAGATATAACATTGTATTGTTTTCTTTTTACATTGACTCAGATATAATGAAAAGACTACGTCAGTCGATGCTCAGCTTTGGTAAGGAAGAGACAGGACAGGCAGAGAGAGACAGAGAGAGAGAGAGAGAGAGTGATGGAAGTCAGGGAGGAACTGGAGTCACACAAAATAATGTAGGCTTAATAAGCCCATCTATTTATCTATCTATGTATCTATAACAATAGTCTTCATTTACAATAGGCATAATTTTAATACATACATCTATTGCAGTTATGATGTCATAACATACAATTGTATAAAACACAATTTGCTTACATCTTTGTTCTCTTTTGAGAATCAAACAAGACAGATTTAAATTAAAAAAGAATGCAAACAAACAAGTGAAATGAACAAAATAGCTGAATTGCTTTTAATTCACTGGCAGGAGCAACAAGTGAGGAGGAGCAAACAGTGAACAACGAGGGAGAGATTGAACAAAGAGAAAGAGTAGAGGACAGAGAGAGTAAAGAACAGGAAGGAGACAGAGAGACTCAAGAAGATGGAAGAGAGGCTGCAGGTTATGGAAAGGAGAGAGACATGGAAAATGAATGTTGTTGACAATGTGTTGTGATAATTTTAGCCTCTTCTGCATGTCCAGATCATTAATAGTAACAATCAACTGATTCTTATGCATTACACTTTCAAAAATAATTGATGCTGACATTGTCAGCCCACTGACATGCTTTGAAATCAATATATTATCCAATTTGTGACCCCCCCACAGGACTTAAAAAGCACCTAACTAGATCATGAAAATCGCGGGGGGTATCCCCGAACCCCCCTAGCATGTTTGGACCTCGGTATTTAGGAAATCCTGGATACGGCCCTGGCCATAAGTGAATATTATTTTACTGAAACACAGTGTTCTTATCTTTAAATGTAAGCTTGGTTTTATGTCAGAGGCGACGTCCGAACAGAACCGATACTGAAAGCAGAACTCAGCAGTTAGAAGATCAGCTGGTTGGTGCTGTGAGTTTATTACAGTAGCAGCTTTGCACTCCGCCCGTTTACCATCCAGCTCCTTCCTCCCGTTTCTCACCTCCTTCCTCATCGCCTCCCGTTTCTCAGCTCCTTCCTCATCTCCTCCCGTTTCTCAGCTCCTTCCTCATCTCCTCCCGTTTCTTCTTGGGCAGCTCGGCCTTGCTGAGACCTGGTTCACAATGAAGACAGACAGTTTAATGCAAAGTAGGTTAGTTGATAGCCGTCTAAAAAGGACACTTCAGTAATAGTGGGAATCAGATATATTTTGTTCAACATAAACCATGACCAACAACATTTTTTTCCCTTGCTGTGCCTTTATTCAGCATTTCAGGGGAGAGTCTTACCCTGGTTCCCATCCACCGACTCCCAGCTCTCCATTCTCCTGCGGCCTCTGCAACATAACACACACACACACACACACACACACACACACACACACACACACACACACACACACACACACACACACACACACACACACACACACACACACACACACACATCACTTCTGGGGACATTACATTGACTTACATGCATTTCCTGGAGACTTATCCTAACCTAAACCTAACCAAGTCTTCACCCTAACATTAATGATTCCCCCTTATGGGGACCTCCAATGTTTCCCCATAAGGGTGGCGAGTCCCCACACGTGACTGTGTAAACAGATGTAGGTCCCCACAAGTATAGTAATACTAGGACACACACACACAAATCGAAGCCTTACTGTGCGAAAGCAAGAAGTCCCACATATGCAAAGTTTGCTAATCTGATTCTGTGAAACAGGAAATGAAGATATTATACACACACGCTGGCTTCCTGTCTGTCAAAGATAAAATACTACTGGTTCATGAAGCGCTGAATGGTTTAGGGCCGACATGTATTTCAGATTATTTGCTACACACGGAGAATCAGCGTTAGGATAGTGTTTGGAACCAACTACCAGAAAACTGCAGATCTGCTGCGACTAGAACTCATTTTAAATCAAGACTTTTCTCTTTGCCGCTGCCGTCTATTAAATCAAATATTCATATCACAATTACTCGATTAAAGCTTGTTTTTATCTTGGCTTATTGGTTTTCAAATGGATGTATACGTCATGTTATAATGGGTTTCTGTTGCACTATATCTTCTGTAAATGCCTTTAATTTTGTTTTTGCATAATGTGTTATATAAATAAACTTGCCTTGCACACATGTCTTGTTTTGTTGGCCTACTCTTCTAAAGCACTGGATGTCATTAAAACAGAAACAGACCATACATGTGGATGACTTTATGATGGGCTACTTCCACGTTTCTTTTCTGTAAATGACGATAGTATTTGGGGCAGATCACAGATCCTTGCTGCAGTACGTTTGGTCCTGTTTGATGTGGAGTAGCTAACAGCTGTTCTGTGAGGCTGACGGAGGATTAGCAGGGCCGGACTGGCACAATAAGCCTGGCGGGGAATTATACACCCAGCCAGGCCACTACCAGTTGTTTTTGTGCCATTTTGTTGGATTTATTTGTGAATATTTACAGCGTTGCTGCCCATAGTGATAGCCCTATAGTTTAAATCTACTACCCAATAATAAACATATGGACATGGGTTACTATTTAAAAAATGTGCAAATGTATTTGGGAACCTATCCATGTGAACATATTGTAAGTGGGGGTGGACCTCAAATCCTCTAGGGTGGTCCGGGGGCATGCTCCCCGGTAAGATTTGTTATCTTTATTTTGGAGTTAAATGCATCAATCTGGGGCACTTTGAGGGGGAAATAAAGAGACTAGATCTATGGAAATGTTACGCACCTTTCCTTTCGGATGGGGAGAAAATCACAAGAGTGAAAAATTGTGTTTCATCGCGTACATTTACTTAAGTGTTTTGCATCACATGACAATCAAAATACAAAATTAGCAATTCACAGAAATTGTACAAAAACATATTAACATGAGATTTCCTTTGAAGTATAAAATATACCCTTTTTACATAAACACTTTCTGATAATCACACACTATAATCATTCTTCTGTGTCACTATATGCAACTACATGACTTGCAACTGTCACACATTTTTATAAACAGCAATAAATTCACTAAAGTGCATTGAACACATTACGTTAGCAAAATACACATATTTAAACATATTGCATTAGCAAAATACACAATAAAGTACACATCTCTAGCTTAACAGCTTAAAGGTGGGGTAGGTAATTCACTTCAGAAACACTCGTTATATTCCATGGAATGCTCTTAACATCCCGATAGCAATGAATACATGAAATGCTTTCACAATCAATACATACAAACATTTCATCTGTGGAAGCCATGGCGCTGTAGAAAGCACGACCAATCATCTGAGCCGGCCCGGCTAAAGTAACTGGATTCTAGCGCACTCGAGCTGGTTTCTCCAAAATTACCTACCCCACCTTTAACACTCAATACTGTAACGGAGCGTCCACACTACAGCTTCAAAAAAAGCGTGGAGCTGGGCGTGTCTGTAGCTTGGGGATTTTATTCAAGCAACACGACCAACAACCAATCACATGAATCTCCCGCCCCCGACATACAAAGCAAAAAAAAACGGGGATTTTATGGGAGCAATATATATATAAACTCCCCAAACAGGCGAAAACCTACCAGTTTCACCCACTGTCTCTGCCACCTCCCTCCATGCCTGGTTCCTCCGGTTTGTATCCCGGTAGGTGAAGAGGGTCTGGTCATACAAAACCGGGTGATTTGCTACGGCAATAATTAGTTTCTCCTCCAACTTTTTTTGAAATATAGAAATGAACGGCGGGATATCTCTCCCAGCTTAGACGCGGTTTGATTGGCGACGGCTTGAGCTGTCAGATTTTCCGAAACGGGATTTGATTGGCTGGCGCTGGCTACTCCGGCGTCTCCGGCTCCAAGCTTTTTTTGAAGCTGTAGTGTGGACGCTCCGTCATATGGAGGCACCAGCGCTCCAATACAAAACGGGGACCTAGCTTACACAAACATTCCTGTCCAACCTCACTTATCAGTGAAAACACGGTTAAACTCCTCTAAAACGTACTAACTGTTGGGGAAATATTTTCCAAGGCCCATAACGTTGACCCAGTTTATCAGTTCAAGCTATCCTGACTGAGCCCACGCACATGTAGCCTTGGCTGCTGTGCTCTCAGTGTTGTGTCTCCCTGCTGCTGCCCGTTGGCGTCAGCTGATAGAGGTGTTTTCATTATCTTGTTATGCACGATGTTGATTATTCTCTCAGAACTAGCTAAACACACGGGTCTGGGGTAGAGTTCTTCAGAATTGACGTGGCAACTCTACCGTGAAGTCAGAACCTCTGACTCTTGGACTTGTTTTGTGAATTCTCCGCGGCCGAAGCTCCGAATAAACCCATCAGTGTTTGCCATCAGAGCTCCAGCTCTCCCCGTGTCTCCTTTGAGTCGGTGACTCCTCCTGCATTGCTCCACAGAAGTTTCCCTCACAATATCTACAATACACTTTGAGCATTAGTGTGAAGGAAATCTTATGGTATTATTTTAGTATGTTTTAATAAAACAATTACAAAAATATAATGTGGATTATCGAATATTATAAAATGTTTATTAAAATCACCTCATGGCAGGTCAGTGAAAACCAACTCTTAAATTGTATAAGTTACCCGTGTCTGGGTTGTAGCCATTCCCAATGTTTGTGTAGACGTTTCTGAAAACCAGATTAGTGCGAGTGTTTTTGAAATATGCACATATTTGGGAATAAGACTGTTAAAAGAAATGTTTTATAGTTTAGAGTTGTATACCTTCTCCGTCTCTCTTCAGAGCCTGCACCTGGTTTTCTGTGACATGCTGCGTGTACTGTGAAACAAGTGGCATCATTACATATTTGTGTCTGAAAGAAACAGTGTTTGAGAGTTGCAAATATTTCATCATCACTATCTTCATCAAGGTTAGATTTACCCATGGTACATTTATGTTTAAAAAATACATATATTATAATATATTTGTCTGCTCACACAGGTTTTTCTCCTTGCTTAAGAGATACACTATCATAAATGATTTTCACTATGAATGGTCTGAGCCATGATCTTGTCCACACACTACCTTGAAGTTGTTGCTTTAGACCAGGGGTGTCAAACTCAAGGCCCGGGGGCCAAATCCGGCCCACAACTTCATTGTATGTGGCCCGCAAGAGCTTGCAAAGATTATAATACGTTTATTATACGGTTACATGATGATTTACAGAAGCCCGTTGCCCATAAACTACATGTCAATCAATCAATCAATCAATCAATCAATCAATCAATCAATCAATGTTTATTTATATAGCCCAATATCACAAATGTTACATTTGTCTCAGTGGTCTTCACAGTGTGTACAGAATATCAGTATGACAATACGACACCCTCTGTCCTTAGACCCTCACATCGTACAAGGAAAAACTTCCAAAGAAAACCCAGTTTAAAGGGAAAAATGGGAGAAACCTCAGGGAGAGCAACAGAGGAGGGATCCCTCTCCCAGGACGGACAGACGTGCAATAGATGCCGTGTGTAAATTGAAAAGATAATACATTTGCAACATAGGTAGTCCAAATGTTTGGAAATGCATGTGTGTATAATAGGAAGATGAATCCACGAGGATATCCATCCAGGACCTATGATCCAGGACCACAGCCACGACTCAAGATCCAGCGCTCGCGATCCAGGACACAGGACCGCAGGATCATCCATGACTCCGGATCCCAGCGTATATAGACACCAAAAAGAAAGACATTTGGGGAAGCTGGGTTAATCGGAACATGAGTGTACACGGGTATAGACAGAGAGAAGGAAGAAGTAAGATGTCCCCCGACAAACTAAGCCTATATCAGCAAAACTAGGGGCTGAATCTAATCAGCCCTAACTATAAGCTTTATCAAAAAGGAAGGTCTTAAGCGCACTCTTAAAAACGGATAGGGTGTCTGCCGCCCGAACACAAACTGGAAGCTGATTCCACAAATGTGGAGCTTGATAAGAAAAGGCTCTGGCTCCCATTGTACTTTTAAAGATTCTAGGAACAAGAATGTCCCACAATGCATCTCATTTTGTGACATGCGCACTGAAGAGACTTGTAATTATTTGCCCTAGACTTCTGCTTTCATAAGTAGTTAATTACGAAGTTATTACCCTATCCAATAATAATCCAATTCAGAGGCAATAATGTAATATAATACATTATTTTATGTATATTATATATTTATATATATATTTATATAGTTACAACCGGCCCTTTGAGTGCAACCATAATGCTAATGTGGCCCGTGATGAAATTGAGTTTGACACCCCTGCTTTAGACTGTCGCCTTCTGCTTCTCCAGCTGAGTCTTCTGTAACTCCAGCTTAGCGGTTTGTGCTTTATTCAATAATCAAATGAATGTATAGTTATTTAGTGAACAATAAATCAATCAATCAATCAATGTTTATTTATATAGCCCAATATCACAAATGTTACATTTGTCTCAGTGGTCTTCACAGTGTGTACAGAATATCAGTATGACAATACGACACCCTCTGTCCTTAGACCCTCACATCGTACAAGGAAAAACTTCCAAAGAAAACCCAGTTTAAAGGGAAAAATGGGAGAAACCTCAGGGAGAGCAACAGAGGAGGGATCCCTCTCCCAGGACGGACAGACGTGCAATAGATGCCGTGTGTAAATTGAAAAGATAATACATTTGCAACATAGGTAGTCCAAATGTTTGGAAATGCATGTGTGTATAATAGGAAGATGAATCCACGAGGATATCCATCCAGGACCTATGATCCAGGACCACAGCCACGACTCAAGATCCAGCGCTCGCGATCCAGGACACAGGACCGCAGGATCATCCATGACTCCGGATCCCAGCGTATATAGACACCAAAAAGAAAGACATTTGGGGAAGCTGGGTTAATCGGAACATGAGTGTACACGGGTATAGACAGAGAGAAGGAAGAAGTAAGATGTCCCCCGACAAACTAAGCCTATATCAGCAAAACTAGGGGCTGAATCTAATCAGCCCTAACTATAAGCTTTATCAAAAAGGAAGGTCTTAAGCGCACTCTTAAAAACGGATAGGGTGTCTGCCGCCCGAACACAAACTGGAAGCTGATTCCACAAATGTGGAGCTTGATAAGAAAAGGCTCTGGCTCCCATTGTACTTTTAAAGATTCTAGGAACAACCAACAACCCTGCATTCTTGGAACGCAATGCCCTAGTAGGACAGTAGGGTATAATGAGTTCTTTAAGGTAAGATGGCGCCTGCCCATTAAGGGCTTTGTAGGCGAGAAGAAGAATTTTAAATTCTATCCTGTGTTCTATAGGGAGCCAGTGTAAGGCAGCCAGAACAGGAGTAATGTGGTCCCTTTTCCTAACTCTGGTTAGTACACGAGCCGCAGCATTTTGAATCAGCTGAAGCGACTTGATTGACTTCTTGGTACTCCCTGATAATAAAGAGTTACAATAATCCAGCCTAGAAGTAACAAATGCATGGACTAGTTTCTCTGCATCGTTTTGAGGCAAGATATGCCTGATTTTTGCAATGTTACGTAGATGGAAGTAGGCGGTCCTTGAAATTGATTTTATGTGGGCGTTAAAGGATAAATCCTGATCAAATATAACACCAAGATTCCTTACAGTCTCACTGGAGGCCAAATTAATGCCATCCATAGTTAGTATGTCTTTAGATAATTTGTTTCGTAGATTCTTCGGGCCAAGTACAATAACTTCAGTTTTGGTCGTGTTTAACATCAAAAAGTTTAAGGTCATCCACGTTTTTAAGTCCTTAAGGCAGTCTTGAATTTTATTTAGATGATTAATTTCATCAGGCTTGATTGATAAATATAGTTGAGTATCATCCGCATAACAATGAAAGTTTACAGAATGATTCCTTATAATATTGCCTAACGGAAGCATATATAATGTGAACAACATAGGTCCGAGCACTGAGCCCTGTGGCACTCCATGGCTAACTTTAGTTTGCGTGGAAGATTCATCGTTAACACGTACAAACTGAGAGCGTTCAGATAGATAGGACCTAAACCAGCCTAAAGCAGTTCCCTGTATGCCAACTAAGTGCTCTAGTCTTTGCAATAGGATATCATGGTCGATAGTATCAAATGCAGCACTAAGATCGAGCAAAACAAGAATAGAGACAAGTCCCTTGTCTGAGGCTATTAGAATATCATTTGTGACTTTAACCAGAGCTGTCTCTGTGCTATGATGTGTTCTAAAGCCAGACTGAAAATCTTCAAATAAATCATTGTTTTTTAAGTAATCACACAACTGTTTTGCGACCGCTTTCTCAAGAATTTTTGAGAGGAACGGAAGATTAGAAATAGGTCTATAGTTGGCTAAAACCTCTGGATCGAGGTTGTGCTTTTTAAGAAGCGGTTTTATCACTGCTACTTTGAATGATTGTGGAACATAGCCTGATAATAAAGACATATTCATAATATTTAATAAAGAAGTGCTAATTAATGGAAAAACTTCCTTCAACAGCTTAGTTGGAATTGGGTCTAACATACACGTTGATGGTTTAGAAGAGAGAATCATTGAATGTAATTGTTCAAGGTTAATGGCTGAAAAGCATTCTAGTTTACTATCTAGTGTAATATTAGAACTTACGATTCCGGGAGCTGTTGATAACACTATACTGGTCGAAGGCAAGAGGTCATTAATTTTGTTTCTAAGAGTAACAATTTTATCGTTAAAAAAGCACATAAAATCATTACTACTGAGTGCTAAGGGAATAGAAGGCTCAATCGAGCTGTGGCTCTCTGTCAGCCTGGCTACAGTGCTGAAAAGAAATCTTGCATTATTCTTATTCTCATCTATTAATGAAGAGTAGTAGGCTGCTCTCGCTTTACGCAGTGCTTTCTTATATTCATTGAGAGTAATATGCCAAATTAAACGAGATTCTTCAAGTTTAGTGGAACGCCATATCCTTTCAAGTTGTCTAGACTTTTGCTTTATTTTGCGGGTTTCGGCATTATGCCATGGAGCTAATCTATGTTGTTTTATTTTCTTCTTTTTCAAAGGAGCAACAGAATCTAATTTTATTCGCAGCGCATCTATAGCACTATCAACAACATGATCAATTTGGGGTGGTGTACATTTTGTATAAGTTTCCTCCCTTACATGCTATCGAGTTAAGTATTGGTGGAATCTCTTCCTTAAATTTGGCTATAGCACTAACAGATAGGTTTCTGCTGCAAGAGCTTTTGACTAATGCTTTGTAGTCTAGTAACAGTACTTCAAAAGTTACTAAGAAATGGTCGGATAAAGCAGGATTATGCGGTTCGACTAATAGTTGCTCAATTTCAATACCATAAGTCAGAACAAGGTCGAGAGTGTGATTATAACAGTGGGTTGGTTTATTTACACTCTGACAGAAACCAACAGAATCTAATATAGAGTTAAATGCAACAGTAAGGCTATTTTTATCATCGTCAACATGAATATTAAAGTCAATAAAACATGTTGCACTACTTTAGTTTATGTCACAGCTAGGTTCAATACTCGATTCTGATTGATCCATTTGGAAATTGCAGAGGTTGTTAAAGGAATGGTCCACTCATTAGATAATTAATCAAAACTTCAGTATTTAGTGAAACGTTATGTTTAAACCATACCCTGAAGAAATCAGTGATATTCCCCGGTATGTATATTCCGTCTGGCCGCCGCCATGTTTGCCATTTTCAGTAGTCACGTGATGGTCGTGACGTCATCCATGCGTTCACTTTGTCAACACGGAAACATTGTGGAGTATTTCAGTTCGGACTCGTCAGCAGAGGAACAAGTTTTGACCAATGTGAAGAGATTGGATGGGGGAATTCAGCCATACATATCAGTATGACAATACGACACCCACTGTCCTTAGACCCTCACATCGTACAAGGAAAAACTTCTGAAGAAAACCCACAGTTTAAAGGGAACATGGGAGAAACCTCAGGGAGAGCAGCAGAGGAGGGATCCCTCTCCCAGGACGGACAGACGTGCAATAGATGCCGTGTGTAAATTGAAAAGATAATACATTTGCAACATAGGTAGTCCAGATGTTTGGAAATGCATGTGTGTATAATGGGAAGATGATATAAGATACTATATGTATGCATGTAGTACCACCCTTGCTAGCGATTCCCTCTCTAGTTTAGCATACTCAGCTTCGTTGTCCCTGGCCATAGAATCACGATTTTATGGGGCCGGAAAAAACTGGGGTAAAATACACACTAGCCGGTACTACGCTATATGGAAAGGCCACCAAAAACTGTCCTGGCCTGGACGCTAAAGGACGTTAAAACGGGGCTAGCCGCTGCAATGGAAATGCGCTATAACATACCTTATTCTTACTCCGAGCACTACTTCTGCTCCTCCGTCGCTTCACACTTGCAGAGGGCGATTTCTCAACTGGCCGAACTGGTGTCCTGGTCGGTGATGACACCAGAAAGACCGATGGTACTGCATCTCCATTGAGTAATGGTTGTTCTTTAAATCCCATGTTATGTTTGATCATACTCTCAGAGTAGGCGTCCGGAAATTTGAAATGTTCGCTGCATACATGAGCATACATGAGCCTGTGAAGCCACATTTCGCTAGCCACTGCCTCCGAATGTACTTCTTATGCTTACCTTTTGGCAACAGATGGAACCGAGCATTCCGTGGATTGTTCCTATCAGAATTGTGGCAATATTTCGCGATACAGTGAGGCATATTTGAAGAGAGAAACTACAGTAAATAACATGGAGATCAACGTGTCTTCGAAAACCAAACGCATGGATTACGTCACGTCCGGAAAATGGCGGCGCCCACAGTGTTGATGTTATTTCGGTATATAATCAGCTTAAAATCACTGATAATGTCATCGGATTAAAAAAAAAGAAAGAGAGACTGGCAGAGACTGGTCTGTTTTATCGGATGATAATTATTTAAAAATGAGTGTCATGAGCATACCATTCCTTTAAGGCTAAAGATCTTGGAGATAGGAGAGACGATGTTAATTCCAAAATACCTCATTCCATTTGTTTTCCTAATAAAGGGGGTGTTCATTAGGTTGTGCTTATATGCTTATATGAGTTAAGTGGGATTGCTTCACTCTTGTTCCAATTTATCTTATATCCAGAGAAGCTGCCAAATAAATGTATCATATCAAGAACTGCGGGTATAGAGAGTGCTGGCTTGCTCAAAGTAAGAAGTATATCGTCAGCGTACATATTTAATTTGAAGTCGTGTCCATGAATGTTCACACCATGTATGTCACCATTAGAGCGAATTGCACAGGTTCTCGTGCCATAATAAAAAGTAGGGGACCAACTGGACACCCTTGCCTCACGCCACGGTGTAGGGGAAAGGTTTTGAGATTAATGCATTAGTTCTAACAGAAGAGAAGGGAGCGCTATACAAAGCCTTTACCCAGCTAATCAACTTGGGCCCAAAGCCACATTTTTTGAGCGTGTAAAATAGATATGCCCATTCTATTTGGTCCGAAGCTTTCTCAGCATCTAGTGATGCTGCAATCATTGGTAAATTGCTGGAGCTTGCTTCTAGGATAATCTGAAAAACCCTCATGTTATTTGAAGACTGGCGGCCTGGAATGAAACCTACTTGGTCTAGATGCACTATAGATGGAACCGCCTTCTCCAAACGGAGTGCCAGTATCTTGGCTAGAATCTTGTAGTCACAGTTTAAAAGGCTTAAAGGGCGGCGGGTACCCATGTGCATCTTGATTAACTCGAAAGGTCTTGATTTTTACCCCCATCAATTGTTTATTATAATATCTACAATGAATGGTTTGCATTAGTGTGAAGGAAATATGTTGGTATTATGTTAGCATTCTTTATAAAACAATTACAAATATATAATGTGGAAACAAATGTTTATTAAAATCACCTCATGGCAGGTCAGTGAAAATAGGTCAATGTCAACAAAATAATGATCATCCACTTGTTCAAACATTAATGACAGTGAGATAAAGTGGCCTCAATGAGGCAGTTCATCAGGTGATATGATAACAGACTTACCAGAAACCAAATTAAGATGGCTATAACATATATATTCTCCCTTTGCTTCCTCACTAAATGAAGTATAGTTACAAAGTCTTTCAAAGCGATTTCAACATGATGGGAACATGCAGAAAGAAATATTACAGGAAGATTTAAAAAGTAGAGATCATAATACTAATATTGTCTCCTTCAAAGTAGCAATATATAACATTCAATTTGAACTTATCTTCATAAAGTATCGATTGTTGATTGAAATCTGTATATGCCTCGTTTAGATTGGTTCCCTGAACGCATCGCTTCACAATGCACTTCTGTCTGTTACCTGGTCGCAGACAGAAAATATGTTATCAACATTTTGGTTTCACATTTTGTTTGGAAGAAACGCAGTGGACCTTTTTATTGGGTACTCGTAGCACCTGAAACCAAGTCATACAAACATATGATTTACCCCACCACTGTCACTTCCAGTCCCTACATTTGAAGGAGGCCATATAGGACCAGACCCGGCGTCAGAACAAATCTATATGATTTTCATGGGAGGGCACACAAAACCGCCATGTGCCGCGGGCCGAGATTTTGTTTTGGGGGTGCTGTGGGGTAGCTTGGCGTTTCATAGAGGGTGCTCAAACATTTAGGGTTTCCCATTAAGGTACCGGTGCTACAGTGGAATGTTCTATTGCAACACTCCCCACACAAATACACAGTGTACCCGCGACTGTTACAATGAAGGCTCGATAATCAGCTCACGGCATATAGGTGTAAGCAGGGGTAAAGTGCTACTTTCTTTAAGTTGGGGGGGGACCTAATCTCCTCTAGGGGGGTCAGGGGGCATGCTCCCCCGGGAAGATTTTTTATTTTAATATTGAAGTTAAAAGCATCAATCTGGTGCACTTTGAGAGCAACATGAAGAGACCTGGATACATCTCTCACCCAGATGAAACACAACTGTAAACATATTGACTTTTACTTTATGGATATTTCACAAATCACTCCCCTTTTAAACTGTATTCTTGTTTTACTGTTATATAGTATTTCATACCTGTTTTTTATGTATTACTCTTATATTACTATCTGACATCACATACATCGTAGCCTTAAAGTTCACAGTTTATTTATAGTTAAAACAATGAAAATATTTTTTAATTTTATAAATAAAATAAAACGTGTTTATTGGGGAGGGCAGGAATGTCAAATGGGAGGTGTGACGGCCCCTAGGCCTTAGACTCAGGTCCCTGGTTAGCCACTCCCCAATCAGGAGAGATTGCGGACACCTGATTTGGGTTGACTGCTCAGCTACAAGTATGGGTGCCTGAGCAGGCTCTCTCTCCTCTTGGGTTGCTTGGCTCTACTGGACCTTGTTTTGTTTGTTCTTTCTTTATATACTGATGCATGTTCACACTACACACATTACTGATTAACTGACTTCAAAGTTAACTTAGTTTCTTTAAATAAATGCACTTCAATTGGATGAATCAAGTGTGGTCTCCTTCCTTTGTCCGTCCTTGAGCCAGGGCGTGACATGGGGGCTCGTCTAAAGTCAAAAGTCAAATTCTGACATACATTTTGTTGGTATGAATTTTCTGTCGTAATTTAGGTTGGAGTATCACACATGGAAGTAGTTGTTTTGGAGAGCTTTATAATAATCTAGTTTAGGCCGGTTTTCTTTGAGGTAAATATGCTCAAATGTTTGGTGTGGCATGTGACCGGTGTTCTCCTCTGGGAGGCCAAGCAGCAGGTTCTAATAGAGGGTCTGCTGTGGGAGGTTGGGTTTAGTGTGACAGAGAAAGTGGCCAGAGCAGTTGTCTCGGGATCAGGTCCATGGTTTCTTGTGGGGTCGCTGTGTATAATAATACATTTTATTTCGAGGCGCCTTTCAGGACACCCAAGGTTGCCTTACAGTGCATTTAAAAGTTAAAACAGCTAAAACAAAAACGGAACACAAATTAATCGAACCGACAAGGCAATACAGCAGCATAAAGCATAAAACAGGCAAGACAAGAGAGTGGAGTGACGGAGTGAGAGGGGGATCTGTGATAGCAGGTTGAATGTGTCTTAGAGTGAGGAGGCCAGTTTAAAAGAATGTCGTGATGGAGTCAGACTGTTTGATGTGTGGAGGCAGAGAGTTCCAGAGCCTGGGCGCGGTGCAGCTAAAAGCCCTGGCTCCCATGGTGCTAAGGCGGGAGGTGGGGACAGTCAGCAGTCCGGCTGAGGATGAGCGCAGGGAGCGGGGGGGGGTGTATTCCTGGAGGAGGTTTGAGAGATAGGTGGGGGTGAGGTTGTTGAGGGCTTTGTCTGTAAGCAGAAGGTTTTTGTAGTCAATCCGGTGCTGAACAGGGAGCCAGTGAAGTTGGATGAGGATGGGGGTGATGTGCAACATACAGTTGCCTTCCAGTACCACTGGGTTTCAGTGAATAAATACCCGCCATAGGTATCTGCACGAAGACTAGGTACGAGTTTAGTCAGATAAGGGACATACTGTAATGAGTTAGTTGAGCATGGGGAGTCACCAGTTGTTGTTGCATAGTGTAAAGGTTTGGTGTATGTTACCTCAATGTGGTTATCTAGGTTGCTAGATGTTTGCGGTTTGATATGGCTAACATTGTGGAAGATTTTGTTCAGTGTCCCTCGGATGAGTTGTTGGAGCAAAGGAGCAGTTGGTGAAGATTGCTCATTAGTACTCTGTTGATTCCAAACAAAGGAAAGCCTGAAAAGTGTTATCAAGGCTCATTTGCTAGACTGTGCGCTACTGATGGACAGGGGAGGTAAGAGCATGGTCACTAAGTCTGTGTCTGGCTTAACATTTGTTGATTCTTGAAAAAGAGGTGGAACAAATCAAATGAGACTGGATTTGGAACTGCAACAATCGGCTTTGATCAGGGCAGGTAGAAGGTCTGCATCGGCTTTGATTGGGGCAGGTAGAAGGTCTGCATCGGCTTTGATTGGGGCAGGTAGAAGGTCTGCATCTGCTTTGATTAGGGCAGGTAGAAGGTCTGCATTGGCTTTGATCAGGGCAGGTAGAAGGTCTGCATTGGTTTTGATTAGCGCAGGTAGAAGGTCTGCATCGGCTTTGATTAGCGCAGGTAGAAGGTCTGCATCGGCTTTGATTAGGGCAGGTAGAAGGTCTGCATCGGCTTTGATTGGGGCAGGTAGAATGTCTGCATCGGCTTTGATTAGGGCAGGTAGAAGGTCTGCATCGGCTTTGATTAGGGCAGGTAGAAGGTCTGCATCGGCTTTGATTGGGGCAGGTAGAATGTCTGCATCGGCTTTGATTAGGGCAGGTAGAAGGTCTGCATCGGCTTTGATTGGGGCAGGTAGAAGATCTGCATCGGCTTTGATTGGGGCAGGTAGAAGGTCTGCATCGGCTTTGATTGGGGCAGGTAGAAGGTCTGCATCGGCTTTGATTAGGGCAGGTAGAAGGTCTGCATCGGCTTTGATTAGGGCAGGTAGAAGGTCTGCATCGGCTTTGATTGGGGCAGGTAGAAGGTCTGCATCGGCTTTGATTGGCGCAGGTAGAAGGTCTGCATCGGCTTTGATTGGGGCAGGTAGAAGGTCTGCATCGGCTTTGATTGGGGCAGGTAGAAGGTCTGCATCGGCTTTGATTGGGGCAGGTAGAAGGTCTGCATCGGCTTTGATTGGGGCAGGTAGAAGGTCTGCATCGGCTTTGATTGGGGCAGGTAGAAGGTCTGCATCGGCTTTGATTGGGGCAGGTAGAAGGTCTGCATCGGCTTTGATTGGGGCAGGTAGAAGGTCTGCATCGGCTTTGATTAGCGCAGGTAGAAGGTCTGCATCGGCTTTGATCGGGGCAGGTAGAAGGTCTGCATCGGCTTTGATCAGGGCAGGTAGAAGATCTGCATCGGCTTTGATTAGGGCAGGTAGAAGGTCTGCATCGGCTTTGATTGGGGCAGGTAGAAGGTCTGCATCGGCTTTGATTAGCGCAGGTAGAAGGTCTGCATCGGCTTTGATTAGGGCAGGTAGAAGGTCTGCATCGGCTTTGAATGAGGAACTTGTAAGTTCATGCTTTGATGTTGCAAGTCATTTACTGTTGTTGCCAAAGTTTAATGAAAATGATATAGACACTTTTTTTGTCTGATTGAGCGTGTTGCTGACTCAAGGGGCTGGCCTGATGAGGACAGAACGAACGTTAATGTTGCAGTGTGTGTTTACAGGTAAAGCACAAGAAGCCGACTCCGCTTTATCTTCCGACGCCTGTAGAGAGTACGATACGGTGAAATCGTCTGTTTTGAAGGCTTATGAGTTGGTGCCTGAAGCATACCGCCAACGTTTTAGAGACAGGCGAAAGAGTGGTAACAAAACACATGTGTAAAAATATTGGATCAGTTATGTGATCATTCTGGAGCAGTTGAAACAGTCGGTCCCTGAGAACATTGCAACCTATATTAATGAACATAAAGTCACATGTCCTAGGGAGGCAGCAGTACTGGCTAATGAGTATGTGTTCAATCTCAATCTCAATCTTTATTTATTTATATAGCACATTTAAAACAACCTTCGGCTGACCAAAGTGCTGTACAGGGCAGGCAGTAACTACAATAGTGAATAACCCAATGGGAGTACGATAATAAAAACAATATTTAAAAACATAATAAAAAGCACAATAACTAGAAACATATAAAAAATAAATAAATAAAAAACACATACAAATATAAAAATGTAATGCTCAACTAGTATTAAAAGCCATGTGTTGACGCACAGGCGCATCTTTGGTGAGCGCTATGAAAGGAATGAATCTCAGAAAGCAGGATCTTTGTCCCCAAAGGTTGCACAGCATCCTAATGGCACTAGCAATGCACATGTGTGTCATTATATCCATCAACAGGGTCATTGGAAACGAGAATGTCCTTTGCTAGAGGGGAAAAGCAATTGATATCTCAGAGGTTGAGTGCTTCGTTTATGTCTGACGGTTTTGTAACCCTAGTTGGAAGTGACAAGGAAGTTCAAGTCAGGATTTTGAGGGACTCGGGAGCTTTGAATACTTTGGTGAGGGAGGCCATCTTGCCTTTCTTTTGTGAGGGAGTCCATCTTGCCTTTCTTTTGTGAGGGAGGCCATCTTGCCTTTCTTTTGTGAGGAAGGCCATCTTGCCTTTCTTTTGTGAGGGAGGCCATCTTGCCTTTCTTTTGTGAGGGAGGCCATCTTGCCTTTCTTTTGTGAGGGAGGCCATCTTGCCTTTCTTTTGTGAGGGAGGCCATCTTGCCTTTTTCTCCAGATTCAGACATGGGGCGCTGTGTTCCAGTCAGAGGGATTGGTCACAGGGTTAGGGTTAGGTGAGCCTGAGCATAAACTGTTTCTGTCCTGTGATTGGGTCCAGAGAGAAGTGGAGGTTGGTGTTCGTCCAGAGTTGCCCGTGACTCGAGTGGACATCATTTTGGGAAATGACCTGGCAGGTGGTCGTGTTTGGCCAGATCAGGCAAAGCCATTCAGGGGTAACAAAATAAACATTGCAGGAAAGAGTTTTCAAGTTCGAGGCGAGGACTGGTTTTGTCCGGATAAGTGTGGAATGATTACATTACATTGCATTTAGCCGTCACCTTTATCCAAAGCGACTTACAATAAGTGCGTTCGACCAACAAGATACAAACTTGAAGAAGAATGATGAACTTTGCTAGAAGAAGCAGTTGTTACAGATGTGGCAGGAAGAAACCCATGAGGGCACAGATGATGAAAGCTGGAGGAACAGATAGTGGTAAAACTCTGGCTGGGAGGAGCAGGGGTCTCTTCAGTGTAAATGATTGGAAGTGCAAAACATGTCAATCGGGCTAGAAGGTCAGAGTGCAACATTTGTAACCCACGGAAGTATGTGAAAGAGAGCTACAGTAACCTCTTTGGGTAAGATGGGGCAGGCAAGCGGCGCTTCGTCCCATTCTTCTTGAAGTTTGAGGCGTACAGGCATTCCCGGTTTCGTCCACTAAGCAGCAGTAGTTGCTTTTCCTGGGGGTAGGCTGCAACGATTGCGGGTTTTGTGCACATTTCGGTAGTCACCTCATGTACCTTTTGTCATAGTTCCTTCTTTGCCTAGTATCACTTTTGATAGGCTTATAATGCCGTTTTGATGTGCTCTTAAACGTGCTACTTGGATTTATGAATTGGAAGAAAATGTTGTGTCTAATGTTCTTGTTTTGTTTCAGGGTCTGAGGTGATACCTCATTCTTAAGGGGGGAGGTGTGACGGCCCCTAGGCCTTACGGCCCGTCTACACTACAGGCATAAAACAATCTTGAAGCTGGGCGTGTCTGAGGCTTGGCGATTTCTCGCGCCCAAGGCAACCAACAATCAATCAGGAATCTCCCGCCCGCCCCCGGCATACAAAGCAATAACAATGTTAAAACGAAGTAAACTGGATGTAAAATCCCCAAACAGGCGAAAACCTACCAGTTCCACCCACTGTCTCTGCCACCTCCCTCCATGCCTCGCTCCTCCGGTTTGTATCCCGGTAGATGAACAAAGACTGATGATACAGCACCGGGTGATTCACTACCGCTCCCTTTTTTTGAATATGAGGAAATGACCTGCGTAGTCTCTCCCAGCATACACGTGGTTTGATTGGCTAGCGCTTGTACTGTCAGATTTGCATACGCGGGATTTGATTGGCTGATAGATGCTCGTGATGCTTGCAAAGCCATGCCATGCTCCCCACAATGCAGTTCGGCGAAGTTTACAAATCTTCTACGTCACCCCATTCAAATGAATGGGCGAAGCGTTGAAAGCATTTTTCGATGCCTGTAGTGTAGACGGGCCGTTAGACTCAGGTCCCTGGTTAGCCACTCCCCAAATCAGGAGAGATTGCGGACACCTGATTTAGGTTGACTGCTCAGCTACACGTATGGGTGCCTGAGCAGTCAGTCTCTCTCTCCTCTTGGGTGGCTTGGCTCTACTGGACCTTGGTTTGTTTGTTTTTGCTTTATATACTGATGCATGTGCTCATACCCACACACTACACACATTACTGATTAACTGACTTCAGAGTTGTCTTTTTCAGGAAATGAAAGCTAGGCAGGCTATATAAACCCGGTGCAGCTCAAGGCTCATCAGTTCTTACTTATACACTACACACTATATCAAGTCATGGGGCTGTGTGAGTATCACTTTACATTTCATCGAGTTTTTACTTTGTACATTCTATTTTTAATTACAAAAAATAATAATGATAGTTACTTTAGCAAAGGTATCGATTAAGCCCGATGTTAATGTTGATTTCGATATTCATCTTGTGTTTCAGTAACTGCAGCTTTAGTTGTCGGTGGAGCAGGTAAGACGTTTACATCTGATTGTAAACACTCTTTAGATTAGATACTCTTTATTGAGCCCAATTTTAAAGTTTACTGTTTCTGACTCACTATTCATTTTGGAGCGGCCAAACAAAGTGGCATTAACAACGTTTCCTCTGCAGCTGGAGCTGTCGTCGCTGCTCCTTTTGCTCTGACCGCTGTAGGGTTCACCACCATCGGGATCACCGCAGGCTCCTATGCTGCCGCCTGGATGTCAGCTGCTGCAGTGGCTAACGCGGGAGCTGTGGCAGGCGGAAGTGCAGTGGCTGGTTTGCAGGCAGCAGGTAAAGATCACTTTTATGTTCTGCATTTTAATCTTTTGGTTAAACTAATGATAATATGGTAATATCAGTTGTCAGTGTCTGCATAGTTGATATTAAACCTTTGATCCTTGCTGTAGGTGCAGTCGGTCTGCCAGCAGTTGCCTCTGCAGGTGTGGCTGGCGTCGGAGCAACCATTGGATTGATAACGGCAATCCTTATCTGAGAAATCATGAAGGAAAAGGATGAATATGTGTACTTTGCCAATGAAGGAGGAAAGTGCAATTGACAGCACTTTTGTCATCTCATACAACATGTTTTGTTTAATAAATCGGTCTTCTATTAAACATACTTGTTCATTGTGTCGCCTGTGCATCTTTCCATTCTTTGTTATGTCCAAGAGAAAGGACTAAAATAGTTCACTGGTTTATTAACTTTTTTTTTTTAATTAGCAATTTTTTCTTGCCACAGTTAAGTCGGGCTGTAAGATGTTACTTAGCTGATGATGAGGAAATGAAAGTGTATTTATATCGCACCTTTCAACACAAGTCAATTCAAAGTGCTTTACAAAGAATTAAAGACATTAAAATAGAAACACATTTTAAAATGGCATAACTGAATGCTGCTTCTCCATGTTCTGACTCTGGGGACAGAAAGCTGACCAGTCCTAGAAGACCTGAGAGTGGTTCATAAACAAAGATAAAACTGAGGTAATGGTTTTTGGAGCCAAGGCAGAACGTATAAAAGTTAGCGCTGAGCTTCAGTGTGCAATGTTCAAAACAACAGATACAGCCAGAAATCTAGGTGTAGTCATGGACTCTGACCTGAGTTTCAACAGTCACATTAAAACAGTTACTAAATCAGCCTACTATCACCTAAAGAACATATCTAGGATTAAAAGACTAATGTCACAGCAGGATTTGGAAAAACGTGTCCATGCCTTTATCTTCCGTAGACTGGACTACTGCAATGGTGTCTTCACAGGTGTCACTAAAAAATCTATTAGGAAGCTGATTCAGAACGCTGCTGCTCGAGTCCTCACTGACTCTAAGAAAGTGGATCACATCACTCCTGTTCTGAAGTCTTTACACTGGCTTCCTGTGTGTCAAAGAAGAGGTTTCAAAATACTGCTGCTGGTTTATAAAGCACTGAATGGTTTAGGCCCAAAATACATTTCTGACCTCCTGCTAAATGATGAACCATCCAGATCTCTCAGGTCCTCTGGGACTGGTCAGCTTTCTGTCCCCAGAGTCAGAACTAAACATGGAGAAGCAGCGTTCAGTTATTATGCTCCAAACATCTGGAACAAACTCCCAGAAACCTGCAGGTCCGCTGCAACTCTGACTACTTTTAAATCCAGGCTGAAGACTTTTCTTTTTGTCGCTGCTTTTAATTGAACTATTCATATCTTAGACTGCACTGTAACTTTTATCCATGTATTTTTTCTTTTAATGTTTATTTTATTATCTTTTCTTTTTAATGACTTATTTGAAATGCCTTGCCTTCATAATTTAGCAGCAGATCAGATTCAATGCTTTATAAACCAGCAGCAGTATTTTTGAATCTATTCTTTGACACACAGGAAGCCAGTGTAAAGACTTCAGAACTGGAGTGATGTGATCCACTTTCTTAGTGTTAGTGAGGACTCGAGCAGCGGCGTTCTGAATCAGCTGCAGCTTTCTAATAGATTTTTTAGTGAGACCTGTGAAGACACCATTGCAGTCATCTCATTTCATTTCAAACCTTTATTTAACCAGATTGGTCCCATTGAGATCATAGATCTCTTTTTCAAGGCAGACCTGCAGCATATAGGTTCCACATGAAACATAAAACAATAAAGGACATCATACATTATATTTACAGGATACATAGTTATAGACATTTACAAGTGCCCATTGTATCAGCAAGCATTTCATTTACCCTAGCTTTAAAAACATGCAGAGGAATGAGATTGCTCAGTTTCAATTCTTGCTGAAGATTGTTCCAAGCAAGTGGAGCTGCGCACATAAAAGCTGTCTTACCTAAGACAGTCCTTGCTCTTGGCACATCTAACAAGACTACATCATGTGACCTCAGACAATAGCTGCTTGCAACTCTCCGTGTTATCAGAGAGCAGATATAATACGGGAGTTTACCCAACAAAGCTTTATAGATAAACGTGTACCAATGACTGAGCCTCCGTACAGAGAGTGATGGTAAACCTGCCTTGGTATACAGTGTACAGTGATGTGTAAGCGCTTTACAATTTGTGACAAATCTCAGAGCACTGTGATACGCAGCATCCAATTTGCTCAGGTAATTAGCAGGTGCATTCATATATATCAGATCCCCAGAGTCCAGCACAGGTCAAAGGTCACAGAGCCTTTTCCTGGCCTCAAGCGAGAAACAGGACTTGTTCCTGAAAAGAACCCTAGCCTAACTCTCAGCTTTTTAAGCAGGTTATTGACATGAAGTTTAAAAGAGAGACAATCATCAAGCCAGATACCAAGGTATTTGTAACAGGCAACAACTTCAAGTTTTGTTCCTTGCGTAGTTACAATATCTAAACAGGCTCTGGTGTCTTTTTAGCTTTTGAAAAGAGCATTACCTTGGTTTGATCCACATTTAAAAGAAGCTTAAACTCAGAGAGCTGAGTCTGAATAGTGTTAAAAACAGCTTGTAATTTAACAACAGACTCCTGAATGGAGGGACCTGCACAGTACATCACGGTATCATCCGCATAAAAATGTAAAGTAGCTTCATCCACATCATCACCTACACTGTTAATATATATGGAGAATAAAAGTGGTCCTAAAACAGAACCTTGTGGAACACCATTATAAATGTTTAACCATTCAGAAGACAGTCCATCAAAGTGAACACATTGGGACCTTTCAGAGAAGTAGTTCACAAACCACCCACTGCATGGCTGGATAGGCCTATACTGAGTAGCCTCTGCTTTAAGATGTGATGATCGACGGTATCAAACGCTTTGGATAAGTCAATAAACAGAGCTGCACAACTCTGCTTATTATCTAAAATAGTAGTAATGTCATTTACCACTTTCATTGTCGCAGTGATGGTGCTGTGTTTCTTTCTGAATCCTGACTGATGTTTAGACAGGATATCATTTATACATAAAAACTCCTTTACTTGTTCACTCACTAAGCGTTCGAGCACCTTAGCCAGAACTGACAATTTAGAGATTGGCCTATAGTTATTTAAAATAGTTGCCTCCCCTCCTTTCAGTAAAGGCAAGACATAAGCAGACTTCCATACTTTTGGAATTGTGTTTGTGCTGAGGGAGAGGTTAAAAAGAGAAGTAAGAGGTGGAGCAATAAAATCTGCAGCTATCTTTAAAAAGAAAGGTTCTAAGTTGTCCGGGCCAGCCGATTTCCTAGGATCTAACTTGGATAATGCTTCATGAACAATACCAATAGTTAAAGGAGTAAAACTGAAAGGGTTTTCCAGACCACATTGTTCAGAGTCAAGGATTGGAGCGTTCACAGGAGCCACACAGCCAAACAGAGAGCCACAAGACACAAAATGCTCATTAAAGCAATTTAGCATAGTAGCCCTGTCTGATATAATGCCAGATGCTGTGGTGAGGCACGGAGGTAGCTCATTTGGGATATCACCAGTGGAAATCGATTTTATGGCTTTCCAACATTCCTAGGATATTCAGGTTTTCTGTGGTAACCGACAAATAGTACTTTGATTAGCACTTTTTATTTGAGATGTGAAGCTATTTCTTAGCTGCCTAAAACGTAGCCATTCTACCTCTGAGCCTGATTTCCTAGCCTTAGCCCAAGCATTATTTCTCTCATGAAGGAGACTGGACAGCTCAGCAGAAACCAGGGATTGTTTCGTCCCTTCACTCTAAATTTACGCAGAGGTGCATGTCTATCTATAATTTTCATAAAACCAAGATAAAAATAAGACCATGCAGTTTCTACATCAGCACACAAATTGATTCTACCCCAATCAAAATCAAACAGATCATGTAAATAACCCTGCTCCAACAAAGTGTTTTTGTCTCTCTTTGTGATGATACGTGGTTTAACCTTTTGGACCTTAGTGTCCCTAATTGTGGCTACAACACAGTGGTCACTCACATCATTAGCAAATACTCCCACAGATGAGTATTGTTAGAAATTTGTAGGGACAACTGGTCCGCTTTCCAAATCTCTGCGCGTCCCTAACAAGCTGGTTATCATACAGGAAGGAATCCAGAACATACAAGTATCCGTTAAAAACAATAATCTATTTTAATGGTAATATAACAATGCAATACAATCAATACATTACCATACAAAACCATATCATATCATATGCGTAATGTCAGGAGTAGGCCTACTCCTGTCCCTTGTTCACGGGCCGCCACGACCTTCCGGTCCGGCGGCGCCAGAAGAGAGAGAGAGAACAAAAAGCTGAATAGGCTTTCATACCAATAGATACAGGAAGGGGTGGAGTTTACTCAACCTCCACACACACCCCCCCCCCCCCCCCCCCCCCCACATTCCAGAGACCTCAGATGTGTCTTAAAGGATATTTCTTTGCTTCCAAAGATAACACAAATATTTCACCTCTCATATCTCCAACTTCTGGTTACACAAAATACAAAGTAATTAAACCCACACATATACTATTCAAGACATGTAGACTTCCCTGAAAACATGACATGCTAGCGATCTTCCCCCACCTAGCACCATGTCCTGCATAACACCTCCCCCACAGAGCAATAAAACCATGTTTTACTAGCCCTTTGTTCATAGCCATTTTAGTCCTCACATTTATGAAAGGATAAAACAGAGAAATCAATATAAAACACAAACACAAGTATTGTTTGAACAGTATTCACTTAACTGCTACTATTGATAATTACCAGAGAAACTCAAAGGACCTCTTTTAATATCTGGAAATTGCAACAAGACTTTCTGCCATTTCAAATGTAACACACTTCTTAAATATCAGATGCTGCAGTATTTATGTGGAACATTTGTTAAAATTAGATCAATTAAGGAGGATTTATTTGGGGACTTAATATTTGGGCGAGTAGGACTGTCTATAATCTGGGTAAAATGCAATGAGGTACACAGGTTTTTAAAATCCTCTGACACAGAAGTTAACCAGTCCCAATTAAAATCACCAAGCAGCACTATTTCCTTGTAGGAAAGTTGTGATAACAGTTTTGCCAATGACGATAAAGAGTCCTTGACAGCCGAAGGAGCCCTGTAGCAGCCCACCACCATGAGCTGTTGACCCTTTGTTACCTCAATATTCACGGCTAAAAATTCTAGCTGTTTACTAACAGATTTGGAAACCATATTAGTTACACAAAACTTATTTTTCACATAAATGGCAACGCCACCACCTTTTTTAGGCCGGTCAGTACGATATACACTGTAACCATTTATGTAAATGTCAGAGGCCAAAATGGATTTATCTAGCCACGTTTCTGATAAGACAATGACATCAGCATCAGTCGAACTCGCCCAAATACGGACAAAATCTAATGTAGGTAACAGACTACGCACATTTAAATGAATTAAACCTAGCCCAGATCTAGATATAAAATCAGCAGGAGTAGCTATTTGACTAATACTGCTCGGTGGACCTGGATTTGGCTGTACATTTCCTGATAGTAACAACAATAAAAATACCAAGCACCTTTTCCTCTTAATCAACACACATACATTGTCAGCTGTTCTAGAGTCACCAGCAAACTTCGCAAAAGTGAGATTAGAGTTTAAAAAACAATTCTGAAGGACCATCGTGGCAGGCATGTGAGAAAGACAAACATTTTCCGAAATGAAAGTCCGCGACAGTGCAACCAGCAATTGTTTGTGCAACACCTCCGAAACTGTACAGGGGATGTCCACTGCGGGCGGCAGAACATACCCGAATCCAGTAGATTGTTCAGGACGACTAGCGATCTTCTCCTTGTCCAGCACAGCCAAGAAAAGGCACAGCAGAAACACGACACCCGCCATTCTCCCAGTCCAGCACAACAGTATCCACGCTGTTCCCGGAGCAAGGTGGAACCAGGCCTCAGCTTTAGCAGCACAGCAGAGTAGAGAAGGTAATCCCACCGCGTTACACTGGCTATTTAATCCACTTTACATCTCGGCCGGTAGCACAGGCGCGGAGAGGAGCGGTGATACGCGGTGTGAGGAGTGGCGAGAGGAGCGGCAAGAGGAGCGGCAAGAGGAGCGGCAAGAGGAGCGGCAAGAGGAGCGGCAAGAGGAGCGGCAAGAGGAGCGGTGTGAGGAGCGGCGAGAGGAGCGGCAAGAGGAGCGGCAAGAGGAGCGGCAAGAGGAGCGGCAAGAGGAGCGGCGATACGCGGTGTGAGGAGCGGCGAGAAGGGCAGCGAGAGCAGAGCCGGGACCACACTTCCGACTCTTTATCTCTGCAAGAGTAGCTCCCTCTCGTGCTAAATCCACTCGGCGGGCAAAAGTAGGATCCCAGAAGTGATTCGCCCAGTGTGGAGTGGCTCCTGAAACCCTTCCCGGCGTGCTTTTAGTGGAACTCGGGTTCGCTGTGGTGGATGAGGTTGAACGTGGCTCTCATCCGGAACTCAGCAAAGGTGGATCACGTCTCAGCGCTGACGGCGTGTAACCTGTTCCTCAGGTGAGTTTCAGAGCACGAGCAGCAGCTGTGATGAGCTGTGACTGCCGAGCGTCAATTTCGCAGTAGTCCAGTCTACTGAAGATAAAGGCATGGACAAGTTTTTCCAAATCCTGCTGTGACATTAGTCTTTTAATCCTAGATATATTCTTTAGGTGATAGTAGGCTGATTTAGTAACTGTTTTAATGTGACTGTTCAAACTCAGGTCAGAGTCCATGACTACACCTAGATTTCTGGCTTCTTCTGTTGTTTTGAACATTGCCTAATGAAGCTCAGCTCTGACTTGTCTCCAAAAAGAATTACCTCAGTTCTGTCTTTTTCTGATTAAAGACAGTTCTGACACACCGTCATTGATTTGATCAATGAGGGGAGCTGAATAGTTGGGACATTGACCTGTGGTTTCATCTGTGCCACTCAGAGTTTTATCACATTGGCTTTTCTCATTATAACCCAACAACATACAGGATAAGTCAGGAAGGTGTTCCACCCGTCTCCCATAGGTATCTCATAAAAAAAACCTGCCCACTAAAATAAGCAACACACTTAAAATAAATATTATCTCCCTAAAAAAAGAAAACAGGAATCACGGGATCATCCTATAGTTTTTTTAAGACATTTTCTAAAGTAGGCATCTGTTACAGTTGGTAAGGCAGTTATTTAGAAGCATCATCTAGGCACTCCTGAAAAAAAGAAGAAATGTAAATGGTCTATTTTATCCATATTCAGCGACCATATATGTGACATACCAAAGGTTACGTTACCTCTGTATGAGGTAGTTGTTGATTTGGGAGGGGGCCAGCACAACACCACGTTCTCAGCCCATCATCGCAGAAAAATAAAATACATGTTACTGACTCCCACAACAATATATATATTATATATTTGTGTTTTATAGCATCCCAGCTGTTTAAAAGCTCCCTGACTCTTACCCTGTATAAACATGTGGTGGGAGCTGCTGCCACCAGGGTCTGTAGAGAACCCCCCTTCCACCCCTACCATCAAGGGCCGACCCTCATTGTTGCTGAGGGCCAGCTCCTCGGCAGGGGTGAATTCTGCTGGACGAGGGCCCCCTCCTGTCTTCCTCTGGTCCTTTTTGTTGTTGTTGGCTGCAAGCATTGGGAAAAAATGTGACCGCTTTCCTACACAGTTATGAAACACAGACCAATTGAAGCAATACAAAACGTGTATGTATTTTTAAGATCTCAAAAGAGGGAAACTTACCAGATTGAATGATGTTTTTATATTTAATTTGAGTTTGTTCCCAGGTCCTTTTAGACCCGCCGGGGTTACATCTGAAAAACGAAACAAAAAATGTCATGTAGGCTACATCTTGAATAAAAAAAATGCTATAAATTAAAAGGATAATAAAAAAAAAATCAGGCTTAAAACCGGGGGGAAAACGCGTCATCTGCAGGAAACAGAGTCTGAGGGCATCTTAATATTGAATAAACTATGAATGTTTTATATCCATGTAACGGGAAGAAACTCAGCTAACTGATCTTTTTTTTTTTTTTTTTAAACCCACAAAGCTAGCGCTGGGCCTATGAATTAGCCACGAGCGAAAAAATGCTAACAGCGTTTTGCACAGAAACTCACTCATAACACCCTTATTACTTATCGTAGCTGCACGTCCAACCCATCGATCTGATTGTGAGATGAAACAGAATCGATCGGTATATAAATCATCGCTCCATGATAAGAACTCGTGACTTTATAAACAAAAACAGACATCAAAACATGTGGCGCTAGGTAGCTAAAAACGCTAACATGGCTTACCTGTGTCAAAAGTGGTCTTCAAAGCATTAAAACAATAAAAATGCTGCTGAAGTTAATCCATAGGTGAATCCAATGTGTCTGTGTCCCTTTGAAATGATTTCTGATAAGCAATAAACCTGCTTTTCCGTTTCCAGATGTCAGAGCGAGAGATAGGTTCGCTCTGAAGCAAACCTGCATGCGCAAAGCCCCCACCTTTTTTGTCAACATGGGTGTATGTGAAAATCCTCCTTCGATTCTATTGGCTCTAACGGTAAAAAAGAGATGTCAATCACCAAAATCGACCAATGGGTTCCAGAGAAACGGTAAAAACGCCCATTTCCACCCAAATCACCTTAGAGGTGGAGTTTCTTTTGCTAAACCTCTCTAAAAAGGTAAAATGTCACTTGTTTTGGCATCAATCCTTGATACAGGGTACTTATTATATCTTGTACTTTTGATTCCTAAAGCTTTTAGTCTACCTTACCATCATCCAAGGGTGGTTTTCACTATAAGTAAAAGATTATTTTTGGACGGACACTATAATTTACAGTTTTTTACTATGTTCAATCTGAATTTTCTTTAAAATAAAAAACATCTATATAGATTCTGACTCTTCTACATCCAACTCACAGGTTTATCATTGCTTTGAGAAAAAAGATTATTAATTTAACCCTTTTAGAAGGGAAGATATGGTCCTTTGTTCAGGGAATTTTCGAGCCTGAGACCTGAAAAACAGGTCCACTTGTGACCCTCGGGCGATGTTATTATAAAGACAAAAAGGCTGCCACTCAATGATCAATTTGGTATTTTAATAACTATTTATCCGCTAAACTAGAAAATTAAAGGTGGGGTAGGTAAGTTTGAGAAACCGGCTCGAGATCGCTAGAATTTGAAAATACACAACCGGAGAAAATCTGCCACTTCCTTACAGAGCCCCTCCTCCAACACACACGAACGCGCACATGACCAATGAGGGCACGAGATAAGTGTGTGCCCCGATGGAAGGCTGACTTTTTACAGTATTACGGCTTCTACAGATGACATTTTTGTATGGATTTGTTGTCAAAGCACTTCAGATATTCATTGCTATCGGGATGTTAAGAGCATTCCATGGAATATAACAAAAAGTGTATCTCGAGCCGGTTTCTGAAACTTACCTACCCCACCTTTAAAGGTGGGGTATGTAATTGATTTCAGAAACACTTGTTATATTCCATGGAATGCTCTTAACATCCCGATAGCAATGAATACATTAAATGCTTTGACGATAAATACATTAAAAAAAAGTCATCCATGGAAGCCGTGGCGCTGTAAAAAGCACGACCAATCATCTGAGCCGGCTAAAATAACTGGATGGCCTACCTGCCTGTCAGCCTTCCATCGGGGCACAAACTTATCTCGTGCCCTCATTGGTCATGTGCGTGTGTGTGTGTGTTGGAGGAGGGGCTCTGTGAGGAAGTCTGAAGGAAGGTATGAAGGTAGATATGGTGCAAAATGCGAGAGCGTGAAAACCTGATGTGAGCACTTGCAGAAAAAAGATCTGAGTTTGTGTGCTTACATTTACACTTGTATAAAATATCCACGTAACTGTGAATCAAATTTACACTTGTAAAAAATATCCACGTAACTGTGAACCAAATTTGAAGTCACAGAAGAAAAAAAAATGTTTTGTAGTTTGTAGGAAAAAAATGAATTTAGAGATTAAATGTTCACTTGCAGAAAAATACACATTTTTTAAATATATTTTCCATTACAACTGCAACTTTATTTATTACAACCTCTCAAATCAGTCATTACAACTTGACGAATCTGCTCTGTGGCAGTATAAATCGACGAATCTGCGGTCTTGACTTTTGCTACACTTCTTGCGATAAATGTGTCGCAAAAGTAATTTTCACCTGTAGATGTGGGGGGAGGGAGGGGGGTTGGAGCGAAGGGGCGGAGCTATCAGAAGGACGAGGCTTGGGTCAGTCACAGTCACAGTCAGGTCGAACCGGATGACAGCGGGGCTACTGTTCGTGTCGCTACCAGTCCGCTGACATGGCGCGTCAATCAACGGTAAGTTTCGCCCATTACTTGCCCAGTATTACTTTGAATATTATTATTGTTCGCCGAACTGAATTGTGGGTAGCAGAGCGAGGCGTCTCAGGCGTCTCAGGCGACAGAAGTTGAACAATGTTCAACTTCTGTCGCCTGAGACGCCGGAGTAGCCAGCGCCAGCCAATCAAATCCCGTTTCCCAAAATCTGACAGCTGAAGCCGTAGCCAATCAAACCGCGTCTAAGCTGGGAGAGATATCCCGCCGTTCATTTCTATATTTCAAAAAAAGTCGGAGGAGAAACTAACTATCGCCGTAGCGAATTACCCGGTTTTGTATGACCAGACCCTCTTCACCTACCGGGATACAAACCGGAGGAACCAGGCATGGAGGGAGGTGGCAGAGACAGTGGGGGAAACTGGTAGGTTTTCGCCTGTTTGGGGAGTTTATATATATATTGCTCACATAAAATCCCCGGGGGTTTTTGCTTTGTATGTCGGGGGCGGGAGATTCATGTGATTGGTTGTTGGTCGTGTTGCTTGAATAAAATCCCCAAGCTCCAAACACGCCCAGCTCCAAGCTATTTTTGGAGCTGTAGCGTGGACGCTCCGTTATAGCCTACTGCTTTGGCACTAACGGTTTATAAGCGTTTATGAAAATAAAACCAATTGAACTGTACTGAAATAATGACAAGTTTTATAATTGTCTTGGGCTCCTGCTGTGTTTTTAAAGCCTTTGTAAATTATCCATGCTATTTTCTATTTAGCTAACGTCGAAGTAGTGTATGTGAAATCAACCTCACAATAAGATGTGTGTATATTACAATTATTAATGTCATATTTCAAGATGATTACTTAGATATTACAATATGGTTGGTTGAGCTGGAGTTCATTATTGAGCTTACACGTTAACGTCAGTCATATCTGAAGAACGAACCCAAACCTTGTTGTTTTTATTAATTGTATTACAAATTGATATCAAATAAACAGTAAGCATTGGTAACACAATTTCCAAAGTTACAGTAAAATAAAAAGGACCCTGACTCTACACAATCCAACATGTTCAACAGAAGAGAATCAGTTATATTGTTTGCACACATGGTACTTTACATATATATCTGTTTGTTTAAGGTGTCCAGGTGATGCAGACAGGCTGGACCAGAGAGTGAGAGACAAAACTGGACGCCTCACAGCAGTGAACTTCAGCTCAGGTACTAAGACTCTTTTTTCATACTGTACAAAGAATCAAGAAAGATATTGGTTTAAATGAATGAAGTATTGACTTGAATACACTGATATACATTCCAATAAACAATACTAAATACTAGATCACCTACACATCAGTTAAGTTGAGGGGTTTTTCCATGAATGTGTAATCTAACATTTTCAGTAAGAATAATGGACAAAAGGAGTGCAAATACAAATACAATTTCTTGAAATGTGAACCAAAAGTTAATCAAATGTTTTAAATAAAAAGCACATATGGACAGAAGGTGTAAACCTATTAAATGTATAAGTAAACACATTTAGTCAAATAAAGTGACAGACTAGGCCTGTGCAGTTGGTATCAGCTTTGCCCAGCATGGGCTCCTCCATCAGCCCTGGTCCTCCTCGCTGAGGAAAGACCCTCAGTCCTCTCCACACCAACAGACAGGACGTCCATCACACGGAGGTTTCTCCCTGAAGTCTCTGCAGCTCTCTGGACACCACGCTGTCTCAATCCATCCACACTGAATATGAGAGGGGAAAAATGAAAATAATAAATGCTTTAGAGACAATAAGAAACATAAAGTTGACTGTTGAGTTGCTCAGTTTTTTTAGATTGTCAATACTATTACTGTATAACTAATATCTCAGGTTAAGAGGCACCTTGTTGTCTTTTGAATTGTTTGTCTAAAGTCAAGGATCTAGAACTGGTACTTAGTTTTAATTATACAGTCTGGTTATTATGCTGTTTGGAGGAGGCATCGGTAAGAGCACTAACTAGCTGTACACATGTACCTTAGCTTGACTTAAATGTATTAAACGTATAGTTCAGTGATGGAAAAATGTAAATAACTAATGTCATGCAAACATATTAATATGTGCTTGATTCCAGAGTTGAATTTAGCACAATTGCATAGAAACGTTAAGGGATTTTAAGATTCTGAAGTCTTCGTTCTAAATAGAAAATAGCATGGATAATTTACAAAGGCTTTAAAAACACAGCAGGAGCCCAAGACAATTATAAAACTTGTCATTATTTCAGTACAGTTGAATTGGTTTTATTTTCATAAACGGTTATCAACCGTTAGTGCCAAAGCAGTAGGCTATAATATATGAATTACTGCTGTATAGACGACAACCACTACTTGTTTAGCTAGAATAAACTCAACAAAGCTATCGTTAGCTGGCTAACTGATGTTATTTTGCCGCTAAACTGCACGATATAAAACGGTGGTCTTCAAAGCGGATTTAATCCTCAATCACAATAATAATATTCAAAGTAATACTGGGCAAGTAATGGGCCAAAATGTACCGTTCATTGATGCGCCATGTCAGCGGACTGGTAGCGACACGAACCGTTAGCCCCGCAGTCTCCAGTCACCCGAGCCTCGTCCTTCTGATAGCTCCGCCCCTTCGCTCCAACCCCCCTCCCTCCCCCCACATCTACAGGTGAAAATTACTTTTGCGACACATTTATCGCAAGAAGTGTAGCAAAAGTCAAGACCGCAGATTCGTCGATTTATACTGCCACAGAGCAGATTCGTCAAGTTGTAATGACTGATTTGAGAGGTTGTAATAAATAAAGTTGCAGTTGTAATGGAAAATATATTTAAAAAATGTGTATTTTTCTGCAAGTGAACATTTAATCTCTAAATTCATTTTTTTCCTACAAGCTACAACAAAAAAAAATTTCTTCTGTGACTTCAAATTTGGTTCACAGTTACGTGGATATCATTACAAGTGTAAATTTGATTCACAGTTACGTGGATATTTTATACAAGTGTACATTTGGTTCACAGTTACGTGGATATTTTATACAAGTGTAAATGTATGCACACAAGCACAGATTTTTTTTCTGCAAGTGCTCACATCAGGTTTTCACGCTCTCGCATTTTGCACCATATCTACTTTCATAGAAGGGGCAGATTTTTTTCTGCTGCATACTTTCAAATTCTAGCGCACTCGAGCTGGTTTCTCCAAAATTACATACCCCACCGTTAAGTATGATTTTGGGACACTTTACATAAGTATTTTTATTTTATTTGGAAACCAATATTGTACTAGTTACTTAAAAGATTTTTGATTATTTATAATTGATACATTTTCACTAAAGGGAGAATGAAGCAGTTTTACTAAAGCTTACTAATTTGTCCTACAGGTGCTGCAAGTAACCTACGAAAACAAAGCAGTGGAAACCAGGTGAAACAATGGCGGGGGTAAATAAATAATCACTTATACTTAAAATATATAATCAAATCATAGTGGGTTTTTTAAAATGTGCTTTGTGTTCTCTTATGCAATGATGTGTTATTATGTATAGTGTAGTGTGTGTCAAAAGAGCTGTATTTTTTTAGCCCAATACAAGTCTTATCTGATCTTAGTTTAGCACGGAGGGTCCTTTCATATCACAATGAACTGCAGTTGTTGCCAAAAAAAATCTGTTGCAAAGTCAAACATTAATTTTGTTCTGTCTGTTTTAATCCAAGTACGATAAAAACCCAGAAGATTTAAACTTTAACGGACATGTTGACCGGCGGGAACATTTTTTAACGGAAACTCTGCTGGGTGGGTGTTTTTCATCTGCTGGTGGACTACCGGAGAGATTTACAGCAGGAGCACACGCCGTCCTCCGCGGAGAATAAACAGAAGGGCAACCATGGCAACCATGCTCCGGGGTCTTCTTTGCTGCTTTTGGTGTATTTTGTGGCGGCAGCAGCGCCACTTAGAGGCCCGGCATATGGACTACAGCGTTTCCAGCGGTCTCGTGAGAACGGACACGTTAATTGAGCCGAATGCGTGTGAACGGAAGACTTTTTTGAAAACACATATGGTGCGCAAACGTTCCGGTGTAAATGGGGTCTCAGTGGGTCTCAAACGGTTTGGTCACAATTTATGAAACAAATATTTCCAAGGCACACCTTTATAACTATTAGGATAAATAACAACAGGTTTGAAATCATTCCAATGCATACTATAGGAGAGTAAACCAAAAATATCGTTTGAAACTGGAGATATTAAAAAAAATGCATGAATAAATCAATCAATCAATCAATCAATCAATCAATGTTTATTTATATAGCCCAATATCACAAATGTTACATTTGTCTCAGTGGTCTTCACAGTGTGTACAGAATATCAGTATGACAATACGACACCCTCTGTCCTTAGACCCTCACATCGTACAAGGAAAAACTTCCAAAGAAAACCCAGTTTAAAGGGAAAAATGGGAGAAACCTCAGGGAGAGCAACAGAGGAGGGATCCCTCTCCCAGGACGGACAGACGTGCAATAGATGCCGTGTGTAAATTGAAAAGATAATACATTTGCAACATAGGTAGTCCAAATGTTTGGAAATGCATGTGTGTATAATAGGAAGATGAATCCACGAGGATATCCATCCAGGACCACAGCCACGACTCAAGATCCAGCGCTCGCGATCCAGGACACAGGCCCGCAGGATCATCCATGACTCCGGATCCCGGCTTATATAGACACCAAAAAGAAAGACATTTGGGGAAGCTGGGTTAATCGGAACATGAGAGTACACAGGTATAGACAGAGAGAAGGAAGAAGTAAGATGTCCCCTGACAAACTAAGCCTATATCAGCAAAACTAGGGGCTGAATCTAATCAGCCCTAACTATAAGCTTTATCAAAAAGGAAGGTCTTCAGCGCACTCTTAAAAACGGATAGGGTGTCTGCCGCCCGAACACAATCTGGAAGCTGATTCCACAAATGTGGAGCTTGATAAGAAAAGGCTCTGGCTCCCATTGTACTTTTAGAGACTCTAGGAACAACCAACAACCCTGCATTCTTGGAACGCAATGCCCTAGTAGGACAGTAGGGTATAATGAGTTCTTTAAGGTAAGATGGCGCGTGCCCATTAAGGGCTTTGTAGGCGAGAAGAAGAATTTTAAATTCTATCCTGTGTTCTATAGGGAGCCAGTGTAAGGCAGCCAGAACAGGAGTAATGTGGTCCCTTTTCCTAACTCTGGTTAGTACACGAGCCGCAGCATTTTGAATCAGCTGAAGCGACTTGACTGACTTCTTGGTACTCCCTGATAATAAAGAGTTACAATAATCCAGCCTAGAAGTAACAAATGCATGGACTAGTTTCTCTGCATCGTTTTGAGGCAAGATATGCCTGATTTTTGCAATGTTACGTAGATGGAAGTAGGCGGTCCTTGAAATTGATTTTATGTGGGCGTTAAAGGATAAATCCTGATCAAATATAACACCAAGATTCCTTACAGTCTCACTGGAGGCCAAATTAATGCCATCCATAGTTAGTATATCTTTAGATAATTTGTTTCGTAGATTCTTCGGGCCAAGTACAATAACTTCAGTTTTGGTCGTGTTTAACATCAAAAAGTTTAAGGTCATCCACGTTTTTAAGTCCTTAAGGCAGTCTTGAATTTTATTTAGATGATTAATTTCATCAGGCTTGATTGATAAATATAGTTGAGTATCATCCGCATAACAATGAAAGTTTACAGAATGATTCCTTATAATATTGCCTAACGGAAGCATATATAATGTGAACAAAATAGGTCCGAGCACTGAGCCCTGTGGCACTCCATGGCTAACTTTGGTTTGCGTGGAAGATTCATCGTTAACACGTACAAACTGAGAGCGTTCAGATAGATAGGACCTAAACCAGCCTAAAGCAGTTCCCTGTATGCCAACTAAGTGCTCTAGTCTTTGCAATAGGATATCATGGTCAATAGTATCAAATGCAGCACTGAGATCGAGCAAAACAAGAATAGAGACAAGTCCCTTGTCTGAGGCTATTAGAATGTCATTTGTGACTTTAACCAGAGCTGTCTCTGTGTTATGATGTGTTCTAAAGCCAGACTGAAAATCTTCAAATAAATCATTGTTTTTTAAGTAATCACACAACTGTTTTGCGACCGCTTTCTCAAGAATTTTTGAGAGGAACGGAAGATTAGAAATAGGTCTATAGTTGGCTAAAACCTCTGGATCGAGGTTGTGCTTTTTAAGAAGCGGTTTTATCACTGCTAAATAAATGTTAACTAGGTAAAATAAGATATAAATGAACAACAAAAATAAAATACGTTACATTTATTTGTTATTGGCTATGGTAGGATATTGGTTATGTTCACATACTTATTTGATTATTAAAATGTAAATCAATCTTTTTCATATGGGTGTTTAGAGTTATACCCCCTAGATCTAGTCTCTAGTAATTCTGCTCAAAGTGCACCAGATTGAAGCATTTTACTTTAAAATGTCAATACGTTTGTAGTGTATTGGTCTTTTGTAGAGATTTTTCATTTATTCTTTATATATTCTATTGTGTATTCCTTGGAGGGGGGGGGGGGCACCAAATCATAATCTAGCCTAGGGCACCAAAATGTCTAGAACCGGCCCTGCCCATAACAATAACTATCTCTGACCGAGAATTGCCCGGTCATAATGGTAACAACAACAAAATGCGAGGGAAGCCCCTCCTTAAGGGAGATAGCATGCTGCCCAAGACTGGGCATCTGCATCAGAGGGCGAAAGATGACATGCAGGGGGAATTATTCCCTGGCAGTGACACTGAGGGCCATCAGCCACAAAATGGTAACATCAGCAAACAAGCGATATAAAGAAAACTGTCAAAGTGCTGCTAATATTATTTTTTTTATATGTGGGATACAAAATATTTCTCCAGTTAAAAAAAAAAAAAGACTGGATCTGAAAGAAAAAAAATGTGCCCACAGAATGTCCTTTTTTTTTAATATGGTATAAAAATGCTTTAAAAACAATGAAAATATGAAAATAATGTATTCAACAGTTTACTTACTTACCTTCCCACTTCAAATACTGTAAATGGTAGTATAATATAATGCAGTTACTTATTAAACATTACAGTTTTCACATAAGTTGACCAGAAACAATAACTGATTAGGGTCGAGGGTTTGCTGCAGCACGGAGAGAAGTGAGAAGGAACTGCATTTTACGGACATTATCTTCACTTAATCAGCGCGGGGGCGAGGCATCGAGGCCTCACGCGGAGTATAAGAAGGAGACAGCATCATACACTCCACATTTTCAAGAGCAACTCAAATCTTCACAGGAGTCTTCACAGACACAGGTAAGAACATTTGTGTTTTATTGGGATGTTTTGATGTTTTGGTGTAACATTATGCTAAAACATGGCTTTTGGCAACCACATTAGATTTAGTTTTTGTATTCACTTGTTCTTATTTTTTATTAGATGCTTCTCTCTGCCCTTCTTGTGCTGGGCGTCTGCCTGATTCCTACTCACTCCAAACCAGCAGGTAAGCTACATCGTAATCGCTGTCTACATTTGTGTAACATTACTGGCTAATTCCAAATTATTGCGATATTTGACTGTGTTCTTCGCAGGGGAACAACTCGGCAGTCCTCTTCTTCAAACCTGTTTTGAGGAGGCAAAGAAAATTGTTGACGATGCTTACAAGTACTCAAGAGAAGAGTGAGTTCATGTTAAAATAGTCATTTATATTTTAATATAATTCTGCGATCATGTACACTAAAGAGTTTTTAATTTGCATGCAAGCCATTTATTGCATTATTTCAGAAAAATGTATGGAAAAAGTTACGGAATCTCCCAAACATTACACAATTTAAATTCATTGTTTGATTTTGTGACTTTTTCTCCTCCAGGAGTCTGAGACGGGTCCGTACAGAGGTGGTGCTTCCTCACGATGCTATCCGCCTGCTGAAGCAGCCTCGCGGTGAAACGCGCTCAGCCGTGAGATCTGCAGACTACATGGCACAAACCCTCCGCCTGCTACAGGAGAGGGTGCATCATGTGCACAAACGCTCACTCAACGTGACAGGTCAGACATGTGGCACCAAACAAAAAGAACACCTCTGTCAGGGAATCATTTGCTTCGGTATTCAACCTTCGACCCAGTTCATTGTTTTCTCTCTTTACCGTCTCTTTTCCCCATTACATAGTTCTACGGCCTTGGGCATTGCTGCTATCTCTTAAGGAAGGGCAGCTTGGGCGCATTGTTGTTGCCAGTCTGTGACCGAGCACAAGCCGCCATGAGATAGTTTACTGTTCAGGGACGGAGGTTCCTTGGCGCACATTATCTTCTATGGACGACGGCTCTAGTTAGATTCAGGGTCCATAATGTTTAGTCTCGCTGATAAGGAATGTTGATTATTACACTCTGAACTAGTTAAAACCTAGAGCTGCAGAAGAGGTCTTCAGAATTGGTTTGGCACCACCTGTCTCGTCAATTCTCCGGCCGTCAGTGTTTGCCGTCAAAGCTCCAGCTCTCCTCGTGTCTCTCCGAGTCCTGTTTCCAGTTGCTTCAGAGGACACAGAGATCACATTGTTTTCTCTTCCTGGTTTCTGAGGTTTACCATTTTGTAATATAGGCACGGAGCATTTCAAGGCTGCAATTATGAACCAGACATGTGACTCTATTAAATATATATTTTGTACAGATTTGCTCTCTGAAGATGACCTGAATACGCTGTCACAAATAACTGGATGTGCAAGACAAATCACTTTTCCTACGTGCCGCACAACACCAAACCTCAACACGTTTCGCACAGCCACAGGCGTCTGCAACAACTTGTAAGAGAAACATAAATGTTTTTGTTTTCCAAAAAATGCACTTTTTAATCTGAGAAGCATTTTGACTTCTGAAACACCGTATTGGACACAAATACATTGTCGATGTATGTAAAAATAAATTGTATTTTTCATTCCAAAAAGCAATCTGTGTTGATTTAGTGGAAACTTGCAAGGTCTATGAGAGCAATTGTGGCTTACATTTTTAAGAGGAAATTCTTTTGAAATACACCTAAACATCTTGAGCCAAACACCACAGGAGATGTGTAAACCTTTCTCAAGCAGCGTTTCCAAACATGACCGTTTTCTGTTTGCTTTTAGAAAAAACCCGCGCCTCGGATCCTCCAACACCCCTTTCACCCGCTGGCTTCCTGCTGAGTATGACGACACCATCTCTCAACCGAAGGGCGGGGACAGCACTCGAAGACTCAACGACTTCTTCCTCCCACTGGTACGACGTCAAATCGCAAACACTCACCTTGGTTAATATACGTAAATGCAGATTTAAATTAAAACCAAGTTGTCCTCCACCTTCAGGTGCGACAGGTGTCCAACAACATCCTGAGCACAACAGACGCAGACGTGGTCAACGACCGAGAATACAGTCACATGGTGACCATATTTGGTCAATGGACTGACCACGATCTCACCTTCACGCCCTTCTCCCCCAGCATCCGCTCCTTCAGCAACGGCATCGACTGTGACAAGAGCTGTGAAAAAACCGAGCCATGCATACCCATCCCGGTTGGTTTGAATGCTCAAAAATAAATATATACATGTTGTTTTCACTTAAAATCTTCCCACCATAACTCTTGGACTCTTTCCTACAATCAGATTCCTCCCGGCGACCCCCGCTTGCCCACCGGCCGAAACAGCTGCATCCCTACGTTCAGATCGGCCCCTGTTTGCGGTTCAGGATTCTCCGCCTTCAATTTTGGCGGGGAACCTAAAAGGAGAGAGCAGATCAACGCGCTGACGGCCTTCCTGGATATGGGCCAGGTATACGGCTCAGAGCAGCAGCTCGCCAAGTTTCTCCGAGATCCCGACAGTGACGGCGGTTTGCTGCGCGTCAACACCGAGTACAAAGACAACAGACGTGACCTGCTGCCCTTCCACCCGCTGCAGGCGAATATGTGCGCCACTCGCAGGAGGGTCACCAACGACACCAACGCCAGAGAGGTGCCCTGTTTCATCGCAGGTAAGCCTCTTCCTGTCACTAATGGCTCTAAAGGCGACATTTTAATGGCTTAATAGCTATAATAGCTTAGTTAACACTTTTCTATATACAACCACATTAAGGTTAGTGCTGCGTACCGGTACGCCGAACCGGTACTGGACTTGTAAAAAGTTTCGGTTCAAGTCCGGTTAAAACCGGAACGTCGGGAACCGGTACTTGGACTCGCAAAAAAACTACCACTTACGTATATTCTGGTGTCTGTGGTTATTTAAACATTCCCTGATAAACGTTATTCAGCGTCAATAAATGAGTGCTAAACCCAGTGTGCTCAGTGTACAACATCACATGTCATTTCACCTTCGATTCACGGTTTGAAAACGTAGCATTTCGCCACATGCTAATGCTAACCGGAAGTGAGGAATTTTCAGAATAAAAGTATTACATTAATAGTGTGAACTTCCGGTTTTTTCAGAATAAAATTGATTTAAATTAAATAGTGTATTTAATTCAAAATTACGCCATATCAACATTGATTTTAATTTCTAACAGTATGTATGTACATCACTATGTATGTAGTATGTACTGTATAATGTACACATGTAGAGTTGTAGAAAATACATGGTGTACAGACAGTACAGTACACTCTGACTGTACAGTACACTCACAGTGTAGCCTATACTGTATAGTAGGTGTGTAACAGTGTAATGCGTATAGTCTACTCTACACTCTACCTTTCAGCAACGCTTTAGGGATTTAGGCTCAGTCAGCTCAGGGACTGTTTGGTTACTTTAGTTTGGTAAATGAAATAAATGTTTGAACTTTGTAGTAGTTCACTGTAGTTGCTGTCATAAGTCATTTGTAGACTAAGTGGCAAAAAGTGTTTTTTTTACATTTGTACTTTGTAGAGAAATGTGGACACAAGTGGAAGGGAGCACAATAAACCTGACGAGTTTGAATTTGAGTTGATTATGAATTAATTTTCAATTGATAATTAGCTCACAATAAGTTCACTTTAGTCACACAACTTGACACAAGCCATGGGTTCAGGTCCGGACTTATAAGTCCGGACCTGAACCTGAATGTGAGTCCAGGTACGCAGCACTAATTAAGGTGATATAAATGTCTTATAAATCCTTTTTTCAATACTTATATTGTAATGCAGAGGTGTGTCTTATCTTGTAATGAAGTGTCCATATAAGTAAGTATATATAAATATACTGTATAAGTATCTTGAAGACTTAAACAATCAAATATGCACTACAACAATGCATCATGTGTGCATTTAAATAATTTCTAGTATCAAAGAAAAAGAACATATATTGTTTTCACTACATTAAAGATGTAATAACTAAGCTAAGAAAAATAGAAAGTAATTTATAGTAGAGGTAAATAAGCAAATGTTCCCTTTTTTAACCTCTTCATGCCTATGTATGAAACTATTAGGACATGATGAATCATTTATAAAGCCAATGTTTTCAAAGGACATAAACTCCTCTGATCAACTATCTAATGGGTACATTTCTGTCTGTAAGGTGACCACCGCGTGGACGAGAACATTGCTCTCACATCTCTTCACACTTTGTTCATGCGTGAGCACAACCGCCTGGCCCGGGAGCTGAAGAGAATAAACCCGCAGTGGGACAGCGAGACGCTCTACCAGGAGGCCCGCAAAATCATGGGGGCTTACGCACAGGTAGCAAAACCTGAGGGTCACTCAGGTGATATATTCCTATCCTGACAACAACATGTCTTACTGAAAATCGACCTCTGTCTCTCCCAGTTGTTTGTGTTCAGGGACTATCTGCCTCGCATTGTGGGTCCTGATATAATGCATAGAGAGCTTGGCCATTACCCCGGCTACAATGCTCACGTGAACCCCAGCATCGCCAACGTCTTCGCTACAGCAGCTTTCCGCTTCGCCCACTTGGCCATCCAGCCAGTCGTATTCCGTCTGGATGAACACTACAGGGAGAACTACCGCTTTCCCAGCGTGCCTTTGTTCAAGGCCTTCGTCACCCCCTGGAGGGTCGTCTTCGAGGGTGAGTTTTACAGAGAGCAGTGGAGTAACTTATCAAATAGAAATGCAACTATAAGTCAACCAAAAAACGTGTCTACGGACAGAAAAATAACAGTCAATTTACTGCTAAAGTACTTTTCATGCAGTGATGGTAGAGAATGCTGTTTTCAGCTTCTCAAACTGTCAATCTGTCACACTAACTTCTATTTAAATATCTCCAGAGGGCATTGACCCCCTGCTCCGTGGTCTGATTGGACGTCCTGCTAAGCTGAACACTCAGGAACACATGATGGTGGACGCTCTGAGGGAGCGCTTGTTCCAGTTTGTGGAGCGTATGGCTCTGGATCTCGGTTCTCTCAACATGCAGAGGGGGCGTGACCACGGCGTGCCTGGTACATCCCTCACTTTGAATATCATCCTTCTCTGATGTTTCTTTCTTTCTTATTGTCCTCATCCACTATTTGCTTATCCGATGTTTTCTCCTCTAGGCTACAACGCCTGGCGCAAGATATGTGGCCTGTCTCAGCCACAGAACCAGACAGAGCTCGCTCAGGTTTTGAAAAACGACAACCTGGCCCGTAACCTGCTGCATCTCTACGGGACCCCCGCCAACATCGACGTCTGGATGGGAGGCGTGGCGGAGCCGTTGCTCCGTGGCGCCCGCGTGGGGCCTCTGTTCGCCTGCCTCATCGCAACACAGTTCCAGAGGATCCGCGAGGGGGACAGGTCAGCGTCCGTGTAGATAGTAACATGTGAATCACATTTAGTTCTGATTTCCAACAATCTACACGTCACAGGTTACAGTACTTTTGTTTTGTGGATGAACTGTTAAATTGTACATGTATTTAAATTCATGCCGATGTTGAGCATTAGATTTTAAAATGTAAAAAAAATGTGTCTGACATAATAAATTGTGTTATATATTTATATCAAATGTCAGATGCACAATCATGAAAATAATTGCTTTACAAACACATGATCTGCTGTCTGTTGTTTGATATCATCAGGCTGTGGTACGAGAACCAGGGCGTGTTCTCCCTGGCTCAGAGAGCGGCTCTGTCCACCGCCACCATGTCCAGGATCATCTGCGACAACACCGGCATCTCGTCTGTCCCCCGCGACGCCTTCGCCGTCATCTCAAATTGCAACAAACTCGTCTACTGCTCCAGCATCCAACGCCTGAACCTGTCCGCCTGGAGCACGTATTGGAAACGTGGACAGTGATGGGGGCCACATCATTTATGTGCTGGTCACCAGGGGGCCGCAAATTCACTTGGAACACACACACACACACAAATTAGTAGTAGTGGCGGCTCAAGTCTGCAAACATACTAAACATTGTGGTTTGCCCCTGAATTCAGTGAAAATATTTTCTTTCTCCCACTTTTCTTGGAAAATAAGATTTTCCTCAGATACCTTTCTCTTGCTCATGCTGACATCCACAGAGGGCTGTGCTCATATGTTACCCGCTCTATCGAAATCAGTCGGAAGTCGCAACGGCTCATTTCAAGATAAAAGTGGATTTGTGTAAAATGTGTGTTTAAATAAACAAAGTCTTGGCTTTCAGAATATGAAACTTGTATTGCCAAAATCACACGATAAATATTGTTGAATATGTTTGAAGCTTGTACAGGGAAGATGACAGGCACCTCTCACTCGCAACTCTGCTCTTCCACAGTGCCGCCCCCCCCCCCTCCCGCTGAAATTATGAATGCAAGGTGTATAGTAATCATGATAACACGGCAGGGTCCGTTACAGTTTGTTTTCATTTCATTTCAAACTACTTTGAAGCAGCGGCGCCGGATTCATTTCAGAAGTGCGTGTGTGTGTCATACTTGCCAACCCTCCCGATTTTCGCGGGAGACTCCCGATTTCATCGCCCTCTCCCGGTTTCCTCCCGGGTCTTATTTATCCCGCATTTCTCCCGATTTCTGACTAAATCTGATTTGTGAGTCACGACCTGTTTCATTCTAACATAACGTTCCAAATGTTACTGTTTCCACTCGGACTTCAATACAGCTACACCATTGTTTGGTTTCCATGGTAACGTGTCTCTTTAGTATCGCACGCAACTGAAAGTCTGAGAGGGTCTTCAGGAGGAAGATAGTCACAGAAAACAGAACGAGAATGAACAACTCGACCCTCTGCTCACTCCTTTGCTCTAAATGAAACTAGGACCAGCCCACACACATGACAGCGCAGTTGCTCCATCATTCCATCTCTTCTTTGTTCCTGCTAAGCTCTTGTTTGACAAGCTGCATGTTGACTGGTGTTCGACTGAAGTAAGTGCACTTTTTTTGGAACACACTCTCTGTAAAAAGTTCCAGTTATTAACTCCGGTATTTACAAAGCTGTCATCTCCACATTTGGAGAAAGTTACAAATGGCAGCAAATCTGCATATTTCACAGAAGTTGCTGTTATCACTTGCTCAGCGTCATTTCATTTGACCAAATGTCTTTACATATACATTTAAAAGATTTGATTATTATCCACTTTTTTGTTTTATGTCATTTTATTTAAAACATTCTTTGAGACTTCTTCTTCTGGTTCAAATTTCAATAAATGTAATTTGTATAATCACTCTTTTGTCTTTATTCTACATGGACATGTTAGAGATTCCATTCAAATATGTTGATTATTCAGATCTTCCTCAGGAACAGTATGTCGAGTTTTTAATGCTAAATATATCATGTTCTCACAGGATATAGAATGAGACAACACAGTTTGTATCCATTGTGTATGAATGCTTCAGCTCTTCAGACCAACATAGTAAGATGTGAGCATGTTCCTATGCAGCCTACTGTAGGTCTGCTGTTTAAAAAAGCAAATCTGCCACTTTTATATTGTAGAATTTGTTTAAAATTAAAGCAGTCTTTAATTGTTTGTCCTAAACATAGCAATATATGCTTTTGAAATGTAACATGTTTTTGAAAAAAGTATAGTATACAGTTTATATTGTGTATCACCTTTAACTTGAAAATACATAGATGTGTTTTTTTTATCTATAAAATAAATAGATAGACACTTTATCAATCCCGAATTGGGAAATTAATTAACAGCAGTGTGTTCAGGTATCAAAATATTTAAAGTTGGAATAAAGTATAAACTACACAACACAAGTATAATGCACTGCAATCCATAAGAGAAGTCCGATATGTTCATGAAACTCCCCAGGAGACACCGACACTAACGTGGCCGAGTGGACTCCGGGGTTTGCTGCATGAGTTGCACTGTATGATCTGTGGTGTAGTGGGCTGTCACTCAAAAGCTGAGCAGCCAATGGGGACGCAGCCCTGAAAGTCTCTTCTCTTAAATGCGTAGTTTTGCTTTATTCTGAGAAAGTGTTGCTTTATCTTTATGAAACCAAACTAACCCTAACCCTAACCCATATACACACAGCAGGGAGAGATGCAAATTTCATGGAGAAAACATATCACAAGAATCTCAATCTTGAGCAAAAAAATAACCCGGTATTTCTACTAATGGAAAGTAGGTCTGCACACCTCGTCAAACTTTTGTCAAACACAAGTGTGACCAGTTGAAAAATCATGCAGAAGTTGTTATTTTGTTCATAAATGTCTTTTGAAATTGGCCAAAAACTGGAGGTTGCATAGAATTTATAATCTCTTTGTTTCCAAAGTGTTTTTCGTGCAAGATGACCATGAGTCAATGTTATGTCTTGGATTGGCTTTGTTTATTTTCTTTATTGCAATCAGTTCATATAACCTTATCATACAGTATACAGAAATCTCAATACCTTATACACACTTTACTCTGCTTTCATAAAAGTACACAAGGCACTGACTTATGCCATAAGTCCCATTCCTTAAAAACCTCTCAAGCCCCACGGACCCGGTTCCGGGTCCGAAATCACGTCATTTGCAGGAAACAACGTCTAAGGAACCTTAATATTTAATAAACTATGAATATTTTATATCCATATAACAGGGAAAAACTCATTTAACTGATTTTTTTCATTTAAAAAAAAAAAACAACACACAATGCTAATAGTGACCCTCTGAATTAGCCCCGAGCTAAAAATGCTAACCTATTACTGCACCGAAAAGCACTCCTAGCTCCCTTATTACTTATCCTAGCTGCACATCCAACACATCGTTTATGATCGTAAAGACACAGAATCTAACGGTGCCCTCCTCAACACTGAAAGATACAAACTCGCGACGTTATCAACAAAAACGTACATCAAAACATGTGGCGCTAGGTAGCCTAAAACGCTAACATGGCTTACCTAGGTCTTTGTCTGGTCAACACTGGTCTTCAATGGCATTAAAACGATAAAAACGATGCTGTAGTTAATCCATAGGTTAATATCCAATGTGACTGTGTCCCCTTTGAAATGTTCTGATAATCTATCAGCAATAAAACTGCAATTCCGTTTTCAAATATCAGAGCAGGGAGATCCTACACTCTGAAGCAAGATTGCAGGCGAGGCTGCAATTCATTATTGCAGAGGCGATCTGCGGAGGCCTGCTCCCACCTGTAGAGTACGGCTGTACTGCAGAGGTTTTTACCCCGGAGTCGTCGCGGAGAGACGGAGTGGATCCACGCTTCGGGCTTGGCCTGCTTCCACCGGGCGTGTGCTGCTGTGCGGAGGAGGATTTGGTTCTGCTGTTGCATTATTCAGACTCAGCTCTCTAGTCGCTCGAGTTTCACCGTGGCTGCCAGCTGTGTTTACTCGCATCATTCAAACAAGACGCGCTGGCTCGGGAGCTACAACTACAACAAAATGAACATATTTTACCGTGATTAAATTGTAATACACGTTTCTGTTTCTAAATGATGCCGACGTAACAACATACTGATACCGGTTAGTAAAAACCATGAATTAATGCTTTGACAAGTCTGCAGACAGACGAAAAACCTTTTAGAATGCTTGTTTTCTGAATGGAGATTGGGTCGACCAGGCTAAGCTAACGTTGTATATGCTCACTCCACACTCATAACAACGGCCTACAGACATAAATAAACCAGCGACTGTATTCGCCATGACACAGACAGTGCCGAGCCATGCGGGGCCCGTTTATGGTTGCGTTTCCACTTGGCCTAGTACCGGCTAGCGGGTCCTAATTCACAGTTTTTCTGGCCCCATAAAATCGTGGTTCTAGGGCCAGGAACAACCAGGCTGAGTCGGGCTGAGTATGCTAAACTAGAGAGAGAATCGCTGGCAAGGGGGCTACAACTACAACAAGATGAACATATTTGACCGTGATTTAATTGTAATACACGTTTCAAAATGATGCCGAAGTAACAACATACTGATACCGGTTAGTAAAAACCATGAATTAATGCTTTGACAAGTCTGCAGACAGACGGCAGGCAAAAAACCCTTTTTAAATGCATGTTTTCTAAATGGAGCTTGGCTAAGCTAACGTTATATATGCTCCGACCGTCCACACTCACAACAATGGCCTACAGACATAAATAAACCAGCGACTGTATTCTCCATGACACAGACAGTCTGTGGTTTGTACTTGTTTAACTTTTGTCTAGTTTCTGAACAGATCGTATCTGTCCCCGGCTGTTTGAAGAGCAAGCATGGGAAACAAAAGCATTTACCTGTTTGCATCCAGCTAGCCATGCCTTTCTGGTGTACCAGCTACGTGAGAAGCCTCGTTGATACGTTTTGTCTTTTTCACGAGCTTGCTGCAATATATACAAATCGGGTTGTTCCGGTCCAAGGTCTTTAAGTATCAATTTATCTCCCAAACTTCACCTTTCGAAAGGATTGGAGATTAGCTCTTGAACGGAATTGGGCGGGGATCGAGGTCCGGCAACTCCACCTGCACACGAAGCCATTCTCATCCAACTCATCCAACACTGTAACGAAGGTAACTTCATTACTATAGACTGACGGCTTTGGGGACCTTGTAATATTGCACATGTGGGTTTGCACTTTATATAACGACTTCCTTTTGCACAGTAAGAATGTCACTCAGCACTTTAGTGAACAGTTTGCACTTTATTAGCATGATTTGCACAGTACTGTTTTGACATGGCCTATTTGCACATTTGTATATAATATATACTATTTATTGATGTAGTCGTTGTTAAATGATTAAACCGTATTATTTGGAATGTCGTCTGGCAGATGCTGGTCGGTCCTCGGCTCCACCTGAAAATAGAGGGGAGTTATAGCGAGAACGCCGAGAGTATTTATGATTGTGTAAGATTGACAGCGGGTGAGATTAGTCATTGTGTGCAGATGTCCTGTTTTAGCGTGTATACATCATGACGTTAAGTTGCATTAATTGTAGAAGTGAACACTGTGTAAAGGTTACGTCCATTGCTTACCCATGCTGTTTCGTCCGGTGTCCGCTCCAGTGTGTTTGGCCAAAAGGTCCTCGGGGGAAACAAACACTGACTAAGGAAGGTTCCGGGACGAACCAAGTGGCGGGATGGGCGTAGGGGTTTCTGTTGTAGTTGGGAATGCATTTCTATATATTATGGTCGGTTATAATGTGGGGTTTGGGGTTAACTTAACAGCTGGCTATAAACCACTGATCATACATGCACCGAATGTTATAGATTATCGTTATATCAATTATGATGACATGTGTATCAATAATTGCTCACCTGTGAATGGTTTCTCCCAATAAGATCCTCTATAAAAGAGCCAGTCTTCAGTCGGAGGAGATGGGTGAACACCTCCATGCTGGCTGGCTGTTCTTTATGGTAGTGTGTGAAATAAAGACACTATGGTGTGCAACTCTACCTCCTCTCGTGTGTGGTTCTTTCACTGGAAATCCAGCCGCTAAAAGGGTCTCTGTCTCACAAATGGTGTCAGAAGCCGAGCCCACACTACAGTGAAAGGATGCCGAGAGTTGGAAAAAAAGATGATAAGGAGGACCAAGAGGGGAGAGCCGCCTCGTCAGTTGAGCCAGGCAGCACAGCGGAGTCCAAAACCGAGGGGAAGCTGGAGGAGCTAGCAGAATTGGTGACGACGCTAGTTCGTGTTCAAGCGGCTAAAGATGAACAAGCAGAGAAGGCGTCCTCAATTCAGGAGTGCCGTTGGAGAAGCATGCAGCAGCAGTGTACTGAGATACAGCAGCAAGTATCCAGGATAGCACAGGAACGGAGACAAGAAGATGATACTCAGGACAACAGCCAGTTTCACGGAAGAAGTGAGTATCAGGACAGGGATTATGAGGATCGTGGTGATGATGAGATGTCCAACCAGAGGAGACATAGTCTCCAACAGAAGGAACCCTTGGCCCATAGGGAACCCAAATTGCTGCCGTTATCGCCAGAGGATGACATTGAACAGTTCCTGACAACTTTTGAGAGAAGAGTATATGTCTGCCGCTGGCCAAGAGACGGATGGGCCGTGCGCCTTGTTCCCTTGCTCACCGGTAAAGCTCGTAGTGCCTATGTGATGATGGACATGAAAGACTCTGACAATTATGGGAAAGTTAAAGCAGCAATTTTGTCAAAGTTTGAAATCACACCGGATACTTACAGAAGACGATTCCGGTCCCTGAAGATCGAGTCTGACGAGACTCCACAAGAGCTGTATGTTCGTCTGAAGGATCTCTTCGTCAAATGGGTAAAGCCAGGAAAATCGACGGTGGAAGAAATATCCGAGACAATTATCCTAGAGCAGTTCCTGAGGATGCTCCAACCTGAGCTAGAAATCTGGATAAGAGAGCATGACCCCAAGACAGCAGCGGAGGCAGCACGCCTGGCAGAGGTTTTCACGTCAGCCAGGAAAGAGAGCCGGGATGCCACCCGCAGTTGGGAGAACAACCGAGGCCCAAACCAAGCTCAAATGCCGATAAAAAAAGAAATTAGGTGCTACCATTGCAATGCTCTAGGTCACACCAAGCCATATTGCCCAGTTTTAGCCCACACCAAGCCATCTCTCCTGTGGGAAGTTCCTAGGTCAGACAGGGTCGAGAGATTAGGTGGAAAAGGCAGGAAAGTACCAGTTTTTATCAATGGGCAGCGGGTAGAAGCGTTGCTGGATACAGCATGTTTTCAGTCAGTTGTTTTGTCCAGTTTGGTCCCTAGGGAAAAGTGGAGTCAGGATACTTCAACCATAAGTTGCATTCATGGTGATCAACATGTTTACCCCACAGCAGAGGTCTATCTAACTGTAGGAGGCCAAACCTTTCTGTTGCCTGTAGCATTAGCCCCAACATTGCCATACCCAGTCATTCTTGGTAATGATCTCCCTACACTTTATGACCTAGTGCACAAGCCAGGTTGCAAGTCTGACAGGGAAAGATGTGAGGTTGGGAGCCTTGGGGCAATGGTCAGGGAGCCACTTAGCCAAGGTGTGGTGAAACCCGTTCTACAGCCAGTCAAGCCTTGCAATGTTACCACTAGAGCGCAGAAACTTGCTGAGATGCCTTTTTATGGGGTGGACTGGGAGACAAGTCCAGGTAAACCACCCAAGACTAGAGTGCAGAGAAGAAGGGAAAAACTGAGGGGTACTCTGGAGAAAGGGTCACAGGAACCTTCAGAATTACCAGATCTGCTAGACTTCGACTTTCCCCCAGATATAGGGGCAGTACAGAAACCGGATGCCACACTGATGCATTGGTTTGGGAAAGTAACAGAGGTTGAGGGGGTTAAGCTAGATAACCATAGCTATCTGGAGGAGGCCACCTACATAGTTAAGCAGGGCATCCTCTATCAGCGCAAGGGAAATAGTGAGGTTTTAGCTCTGCCAAAGCAATTCAGAACCAGAGTGATGGAGTTAGGCCATTCAATTCCATGGGCAAGTCATATGGCTTTCCAAAAGACTTTGCACAGGATTGGAAGTAGGTTTGGTTGGCCAGGGATGTATACGCAAGTCTCTCAGTTCTGTAGGTCTTGTGAAACCTGTCAACTTACCTCATCAAAGGGAGTAGCCTGTGCACAACTTCAGCCATTGCCTATAATAGACACACCTTTTGAGAGGATAGCCATGGCCATAGTAGGACCTTTAGAGAAAAGCTCCTCAGGACACCGTTACATTCTTGTTGTATGTGACTATGCCACCCGCTATCCGGAAGCCTTCCCTCTCAGGTCCATCAAAGCCAAGCAGGTAGCAAATTGTCTTGTTCATCTGTTCTCCAGAGTAGGCATACCTAGAGAGATCCGTACAGACTGTGGGACACATTTCTTGTCCAAGTTTTGAAGCAGGTTTACCAACTCTTAGGTGTGAAGGGCATTAAGACCACCCCTTATCACCCCCAGACAGACGGGCTAGTAGAGCGCTACAATCAGACTCTCAAAGGCATGCTACGCAAGTTTGTCTCCAATACAGGGGCCGATTGGGACCAATGGCTTCCGTACCTGTTGTTTGCCTATCGGGAAGTTCCACAAGTGTCGACAGGTTTTTCACCTTTCGAGCTCTTGTATGGCCATCAAGTGAGAGGACCCTTGGATCTTCTTAAAGACCACTGGGAGAGTCCACAGCCAGGAGGAGAGAATGTTGTCTCATATGTGATCAAAATGAGGAAGAGACTTGAGGAGATGACAGCACTGGCACATGAAAATATGAAGTCGACACAGCAACAACAGAAAACCTGGTATGATCGGAAGGCCAGGGAGAGGGTTTTCAATCCAGGACAGAAGGTACTGTTATTGTTACCAACGTGTGACAGTAAGCTGCTGACAAAATGGCATGGACCTTATGAAATTACCAGGGTTGTTGGTAATGTCACATATGAAGTATATATGCCAGAAAGAGTAAAGAAATATCAGACTTTCCATGTCAATCTGCTCAAGGAGTTCCAGGTTCGTCAAGAGCCTGTGTGCCAGTTGTTGGTATGTGCTGTCCAGGATGAGGAAGCAAATGAGAAGTTCTTTCCTGCCACCACTGCAACAGCAGAGCCCTTGACGTTGGACCTGTCTCATCTATCTCCCACCCAGCAGGAAGGAGTAAAACCACTCCTTGACCCGGATCTTTTTAAAGAGACACCAGGTTTTACCTCACTGGTCCAGCACAGGATCCGTCTAACAGGAAATGCTCCTGTTCGGCAGAAGAGCTACAGGATTCCTGAACGGCTAATTCCTGTTCTACAAAAGGAAATAAAGATGATGCTGGAACTGGGGATAATCGAGGTCTCCTGCAGTGAGTGGTGCAGCCCAATCGTACTGGTTCCAAAGAAAGATGGATCACTTCGATTTTGCATTGACTTCAGGTACCTGAATGCAGTGTCTTAATTTTGATCCATACCCAATGCCTCGAATTGACGATCTGTTGGAAAGGGTTGGCAAAGCTCAGTACATCACCACGTTGGACCTAAGCAAAGGCTACTGGCAGTTAGCATTGGCACCTGAAGCTAAGGAGTTGACAGCCTTTAGGACCCCATTTGGTATGTATCAGTTCAGAGTCATGCCATTTGGTCTCCAAGGGGCGCCGGCAACATTCCAAAGACTGATGGACCATGTATTGAGGGATGTCTCTGACTTCTCTGCTGCATATTTGGATGATGTGGTTATTTTCAGCCAATCCTGGGATGAGCACAGGTTCCATCTACAACAAGTCTTGCAGCGGATCAGAGCAGCTGGTCTGACAATCAACCCAAACAAGTGTGCTATCGCTCAAAGAGAAGTGAAGTACCTGGGCTACATCATCGGATTTGGGAAGATTAAGCCACAGCTGGGGAAAGTCGAGGCCATACAGTCATTCCCTGTGCCCACTACCAAGAAGAAGATGAGAGGGTTTCTGGGGTTGGTCGGTTGGTACCGTAAGTTTGTTCCTCATTTTGCAGACAGGGCGGTTGTGTTGAATGACTTGACCAAAGCCTCTGCTCCCAACAAACTGAAATGGACCGATGAGTGTGACAAAGCTTTTAGAGACTTAAAAGATGCAGTCTGCGCTAACTCTGTCCTTCACACTCCAGACTTTGACAAGCCCTTCACCCTGCAAACCGACGCTTCTGGAGTGGGCCTAGGGGCAGTGCTGCTGCAGGAGGAGGAGGGAGACTGGAGACCGGTTGTTTTCCTGAGTCGCAAGCTGCTGGATAGAGAGACTAGATACTCCACGGTTGAAAAGGAGTGTTTGGCAATGAAGTGGGCCATTGACTCCCTCAGATATTATCTGCTGGGGCGGCACTTCGTTTTGGAAACGGATCACAGAGCTCTACAGTGGTTGCATCGCATGAGAGATGCAAACATGCGCATCGCTGGATGGTACCTGGCACTGCAGCCGTATGACTTCACCGTTCGATACAGGTCAGGGAAGACCAATATCGTGGCGGACTTTCTGTCCAGAGTGTCGCAGGAATGAGACACTGTTCTCCTTCGGGAGAGGGAGGAGGAAATGTAACGAAGGTAACTTCGTTACTATAGACTGACGGCTTTGGGGACCTTGTAATATTGCACATGTGGGTTTGCACTTTATATAACGACTTCCTTTTGCACAGTAAGAATGTCACTCAGCACTTTAGTGAACAGTTTGCACTTTATTAGCATGATTTGCACAGTACAGTTTTGACATGGCCTATTTGCACATTTTTATATAATATATACTATTTATTTATTGACGTGGCTGCCAGCTGTGTTTACTCGCATCATTCAAACAAGACGCGCTGGCTCGGGAGCTACAACTACAACAAAATGAACATATTTTACCGTGATTAAATTGTAATACACGTTTCAAAATGATGCCGACGTAACAACATACTGATACCGGTTAGTAAAAACCATGAATTAATGCTTTGACAAGTCTGCAGACAGACGGCAGGCGAGTATCACAGTACAGGCGAGTATCACAGTACAGTATCACGGCTTCTACAGATGATATTTTTGTATGGATCTTTTGTCAAAGCACTTCAGATATTCATTGCTATCGGGATGTTAAGAGCATTCCATGGAATATAACAAAAAGTGTATCTCGAGCCGGTTTCTCAAACTTACCTACCCCACCTTTAATTTATTTTTGTACATGACTTTGTGCATCCAATACACGTTTTAAAGATGTGCAGCTGTGCACGCTGTTACATAGGACGTATTTTACTTACGCATTCATGGAGTCAGCAATCTGTTGCCAACTACTTTGGCGACTTTTGGCAGCCTCAACCGTGTTGCTTTTCACCTTAATAATTTGCGGCTTTCACACCAGCGCTTTTCCCTTTCTAGCTCCGAGCTAGATCTTTTCTGCTCCCGCTCTGTTCACACCGACAGAGCCCGACTGGTGCTGCCGCTGCTGCGTCATGACGTCACCGTTTACATCGCTGATTTGCTCCCCAACGGCGTTACGGCGCTCACAAAAACAACAACTGCGTCGGGTCGATGATCGTGTTGCTTTTAATCACACGAAGCCAGATTAAATTGAATAACGACTTCTCCAACCTTATGCTTTGCTCCAGAGTGCCGTGGTTAATTGTTTATTAATGTGTTTCTGCAGCATTTACCGGCCGCTGCAGTGCTGCTCTTCCACGGAGTGTATTCTCCCGTTAGCTCCCGGTTAGCTCGCACTGCAGCGGCCGCTCTAAAGTATTCACTGTCCGACTCACACAAGCAGCTGATGCATATCCCCAGTTCCCTTAGCCTAAGTGAATGTGTGTCAGTCTGAATTGACACTGTTTGGCATCACAACGCTGTTATGAAAGTTTCTCTGGTATAAAATGGGTGATGTTAGCATAGCAACCGAAGCTAAACTGACTACTTGCTATTGCTATCCTATTGTGGCATAAACCGTTTTCTACAGGCACATTTTACCGGCGTATTTTTATTATGATTCTACTTGTGATAGTCAGACACGACAACCTGTGCAGCCCATGTATTGATTCCATCCGATAGCTGCTATAATACAAAACGTCTGCCTCTCTCCACAATGATCAATAATGAACAACCCAGTCTCACGGCATTTCGTGTTCACCAACACGATTTTTAATCTATTGATTCGTGTTCACCAACACGATTTGCCCCTTTTTTTCGTGTTGCACAGCACGATTTTAAAAGCAATGTATTTCTACTGCCTGCAGCACATCTTTTTCTCCGGTCGGGTCGTGGAAGACCGGAAGCTGTGTGGTTCATAAAAACATGTTCTTACTCAATATCAAGCCACAGTTATTGCTTTTATTTTAAATCGTATAATTTCGGACTTTTGTTGCCGTCTGTGAGGAAAATAAATGGGGCTCAGAGCCTCAGAATACGGAAATCTGTATTTTTAAATCTTTTTTTTCCTTCTAATTCGTTATTCTTTTCAAAATAACACACTGTTATTTACTCACCAATAACACACACTTATCCTTGCTTTTATTTATTGGTTTAATTCCATAATCTCGGGCTTTTTTGGCGTCCGTCAGGAACTGAATTTCAAAATAAAAATAACCGGAAACAGACGTAGGCCTGTAAGGGACATTTCGACCATCATTGCGATTGTCAACATTTCTGAGTTTAGGATGGCCGAAGACACTACACTACCCATAATCCCCAGCTATCGTTTAGGACTACAGTCCCCGTAAGGTTACGCAGAGCGTCAAACAGCTGTGTGAAATGGAAATAAACCACGCCAGACTATCCAAAACTGGAATCGAACGCCCCCCCAGAACTACACATGTTTCGCAAAATGTTCTATGGGACGTCTCTCCTGAACGTTTTCGTTTTTCCCACAATTAGAAGTTGCCATTATTAAACACATTGGTGTTATCAAATGTAAAACATATAATTAATAAATGGGTGAAAATCACTTGTGTCCATAATGCGCAGCATTAATATATACCCACACGACAGCTCATTGTTACTTTGTATTCTACTCCACTACAATTCAGAGGTTAACCTGGTATTTTTACTCCACTGCATTTGTTTGAGTTACTTTGCAGATTCTGTTTAATGATGTGAAATATAAACAACCCTTAAATCAGACTTTAGTTACACCTGAGTAAAATTCAGGGAAGGTGATTGTCAAGTGCCAACAATCAGGAGAGATATTTGATACTTGTGCTTGAGAAGACTAAACGTGTATCTGCAATTGACATGAATGGAAACGAGTAATAAAGAATATTCATTACTCGTTATTCTCTACTAATAGTTCATTAAAGACTGTATATTATGGCTATTTTGCACATCCCTTTCAAGATTTCAAGATTTTCAAAGGTTTATTGACATATCATTTACACAACTACGGTGTAGTTATGCAATGAATGAAACACTTGGGTCACAGGTCCCTCAACAGTGCATTACAAGACATCTATCAATATGTGTGTACCTCCACCATTAAACTGTCATATTCTGCACATTTCTTATTCTATCTACATACATAAGTGTATAATTCATATGTATAATATCAGTTAAAATAAGTGCTTCAACATAGTTAACATTGCAGGAAAGCAATATATTAGACGTTAAGTACTTTGTCAGGCTTAATATTTATCTGTAGATAGATACCCCCAAAGTGTTTTTCTTATTTAAAAGAAGACCTTAATCTGTTATTTAATGTTTAAATAAAGGTTAATTCGTGTTTCTGTTTTGCACATCCTCCTATTAATATCTGTGTACATCCTGCACTAAACTGTTTTATTGAAGAGATCACTTAGTATCTTCTTGATTTTTTATATTCTATAGTTCTATCACAGACCTTCTACTTCCCCCCTATGAAAGTATGTACGTGTTAAAGCACGTTATTGAATTATTGTTTTTATGCGTTATAATTAGTGCTGTCAAAATTATCGCGTTAACGGTGGGAATTAATTTTTTGAATTAATTGCGTTAAAATATTTAACGCATTTAAGGCATGTGCAGAATGGCCCGCCCCATACATGCCACCAGTGGCAGCGCCAGGGTATGGCTGGGGTAGGCTACACCCATGGTAAGCCATTCCATGAAAAATGATGTTAAAGTAAGCAAAATAAAGTCTGCCAACTCGCGGAGTAAATTGCACACACAGCAGTTAGTAAGATTGATTTCAGTAGCCACGGTTTTGAAAACTTTTGTCACGTAGTGATCGTCTTCTCAATAGAACATCTTTGATAACGGCGTGGTGTTGTTGCAGGAAGTCCCGACGGAGACAACCTGATCTCACCAGAATGCGTGACTCCACCACGACTCCTTAACACCGCATTGCGTGGTGGTGTCACGAACTTTGTTACATTTGCGTGTCGGCACCACGCAAACAACCCCAATGTAAAGTGAATCAGGCTCCTTTGTCGTGGTGCACACACGCATTTCTACAACGTCCCGCAGTGAGCTTTTATTCTATACAACGTTTTTAAAATCTACTTTATAGCTTGTAGTAACTCGCGGGAGGCTTCTTTTATTTTATTTGTATTCATAATAATTTTTATTTTTCGACAGAATGTATTATGGTGCATTAGTTACGAATTTGTGTTCTCAAAAAACAGTGCATTGTGGGTAATACAACTGTGATTTTTATTAAATTAGTTTGTTTTTAAGGAAGGCCAGAGCTTCAGCTGTGTCCAATAGATTGTTCCCTAGTTAACGTTTTTTAAAGAACATTATATTCCGATTTGATCATGTCCCCTTTATTGTATTACGGAGAGCAATGTGAGCGTCCATTCCCATTGGATAACGCAGGATTTTACACCCGGAAGTAAGTATTCTCTGTCGATTGATTTTACAGTGATATCTGCACTACTCATCAACACCAGATTATCCTTGTTGATTACACAACATTGATTGGTTTAAATTGTGTACAATGCTTTTGTAATTTTCCCCTTCGATTCGGAGAAACAAACATTTGTTCAGTTTAGGATGGCCGAAGACACTACACTACCCAGAATCCTCAGCTATCGTTTGGGACTACACCATGTGCTTTGCTTGACAATGGTGAAGTTTACGCTGAGCGACAAACAGCATTTTGAAATGGAATGAAACCCATCGACGGCACACTATTCAAAACAGGAATCGAACGTCTCCTACCCCCCTTAGGTCACAGGCTCCTCCAACAGTGCAACACAATAAAACAGATAAACAGAAAAAATAGTGCAAGTCAATACAAAAAGAAAAATAGTAAAAAAGTGAAATAGTGCAATAAGAGTCTATACAAGTGATTGGAATATATGATATATTAGACAAATCATTTCTAAGTAGCAGCCAGATTAATGATATGGATGTTATTTCAAAGTTCAGGTGTGTAATAGTCTTATGGCCTGTGGGATGAAACTGTCCCTGAGTCTGGTGGTTTTAGTCCGGATGTAAGATAAGATAAGATAAGATGGTACTTTATTGAACCCAATTTGGGACATTGTTTTTGTTGCAGCAGCATAAAAGACAAGGCATTTTACAATAAAACAAAACCACAAATAAACAAGAATATAAAAAAAAGAAAATAGAAAATATACGTGTTGAAATAGAAAAGATACATGTAGATATTATATATGCAAATATACATATTCAAAAATATATGACAATGGAATATCAAATATTGAACAGATTATATATGTGTACAATGTACAGCGAGGTTGTATTAGAGAAACTATGGAGCAGAGAGTTCTCTTGCAGCCAGAGGTGATTTATTGGACAGAGTTATGGCAGTGGCAGGAATGTGTTCCTGTATGGGTCCTTGTGACAGCGGAGCTGCAGCAGTCTGTTGGAGAAGGAGCTCCGCTGACTGTCCAGCTGCAGGTGGAAAGGATGGGTGGGTTATCCATCATGGACAACAGCCAGTTCAGTGTCCTCCTCTCCACCACAGCTTCAAAGGGGTCCAGCTTGATGCCGATGACAGACCCAGCTTTCCTGATCAGTTTATTGATCCTGCTGATGTCACCGGCTCTTATGTTGCCCCCCAGCAGACCGCAGCAAAGAAGAGAGCACTGGCCACAACAGACTAGAAGATCTCCAGCATCTTGCTGCACACATGGAAGGATCTCAGCTTCCTCAGAAAATAGAGTCTGCTCATCCCCTTCTTGTACACAGCGTCAGTGTTGATCCTCCAGTTCAGCCCATAAGTGCACTCCCAGGTACTGTAGTCCTCCACAACAGCCACATCCTCTCCTAGAATGCGGCTGTTGTGCCAGACGGCAGCAGACAGAACAGTTTGTGGCTGGGGTGATGGGGGTCTTTTATAATCCTGAGGGCTTTCTTTAAGGTTAACCAGGTATTTTTACTCCACTACATTTATTTTAGTTACTTTACAGATTCTGATTAATGATGTGAAATATAAACAACCCTTAAAGCAGACTTTAGTTACACCTGAGTAAAATTCAGGGAAGGTGATTGTCAAGTGCCAACAATCAGGAGAGATGTTTGATTGGAGGGCTGGCTTATCTAAAGCCAGTTGAGTAGCACTTAAATGTTTTGCTCTATGAAGCCTGATGTACTTTATGATTCTGTTTTCTTCAAGCTTGTAATTTGTTGGTCGAACGCACTTATTGTAAGTCGCTTTGGATAAAAGCGTCAGCTAAATGCAATGTAATGTAATGATTGTTGGTGCTTGAGAAGACTAAATATGTATCTGCAGATCCCTATAAAGTATATACATTACTCGTTATTCTCTACAAATAGTTAATTAAAAACTGTATATAATTGCTATTTTGGACATCCCTTTTCAAGATGTCAATATTACTCTAAACGTGTAATAACGTGCTTTAACCAGTAGGTGGTTTGGGTTAAAAATCTGTCAAGTTTACAGTGTTAACAAAATAAAATATACTGCTGTTTCTGGTTTAGTTTACGACGGATATATTTAGTTATTGTTTTGATATTTGTAACACTAAAGCGATGGAAAAACCCCACAGAAACACAGAAAAGATGGTCTTAACATGAGTAGTTAATAAAAAACAATAATATCAAAACAAATTATTACTACTAACTTTATTGTGAAATTAAAACAGAACGGTAAAAGAATAGTTTCCGGTGTATTCTGAGCCAGATCTCTGTAGATAAATACAAATACAGAACTACGACAGATGTGTAATATTTAATGCAGCCAAACCATTTATTACAATGCATTCATGTGATGACTTTCAAAGAGTAAAGCAAGCACTGCTGAATAAAGTATGATTTATCTTTTACGAAACGTTTTTTTTTCATATGGAATGGAGTCAACCAATCACAGAGCTTGAGGCAACGCAGACAATAGCTGAGGATTCTGGGTAGTGTAGTGTCTTCGGCCATCCTAAACTGAACAAATATTTGTTTCTCCGAATCGAAGGGGAACATTACAAAAGCATTGCACACAATTTAAACCAACCAATGTTGTGTAATCAACAAGGATAATCTGGTGTTTTTGAGTTGATGAGTAGTGCAGATATCACTGTAAAATCAATCGACAGTAAGGAGAATACTTACTTCCGGGGTAAAATCCTGCGTTATCCAATGGGAATGGACGCTCACATTGCTCTCCGTAATACAATAAAGGGGACATGATCAAATCGGAATATAATGTTCTTTTAAAAAACGTTAACTAAAGGGAACAATCTATTGGACACAGCTGAAGCTCTGGCCTTCCTTAAAAACAAACTAATGTAATAAAAATCACAGTTGTATTACCCACAATGCACTGTTTTTTGAGAACACAAATTCGTAAATAATGCACCATAATACATTCTGACGAAAAATAAAAATTATTATGAATACAAATAAAATAAAAGAAGCCTCCCGTGAGTTACTACAAACTATAAAGTAGATTTTAAAAACGTTGTATAGAATAAAAGCTCACTGCGGGACGTTGTAGAAATGCGTGTGTGCACCACGACAAAGGAGCCTGATTCACTTTACATTGGGGTTGTTTGCGTGGTGCCGACACGCAAATGTAACAAAGTTCGTGACTCCACCACGCAATGCGGTGTTAAGGAGTCGTGGTGGAGTCACGCATTCTGGTGAGATCAGGTTGGACGGAGAATACTCTTGCTGTAGTACAGGGCAGAGCCATATAATAGTAATAATATGGCTCTGGTACAGGGGTGCACATAACTGGTACGCAGGTTATGTGCGTAATCTGAAATGCGTACCGTCACTTGTGTCAAAAAGCGCATTTGCGTACCGACGTACTTGTGAAGCTTTTCCAGAAGGCGGTTCGATCACCGGACGACAGAGTCGGTCTCCGTGTGCACAGACAGGCTGCTGTTAACGTCGGTCTGTACAACGGAACTGTGCCAAAACTACGCCAACCGGCTGCGGAGGGAGACTCCCCCCATCACTGGAGAACTGCGCTAAAACAGCTGATCACAACGTTCTCACTCTGTGGTCACGATGTACTCCACTAGCCGCCGCCGGATTTCACATCATATAAACACCAAATCCCAGCATGCATTGCGGCTAAAACATCCAATAAACGAGCTTAAAACCATAGCTGAGGATCTTGGGTAATCGCTCGAAATGCCTACGTCTGTTTCCGGTTATTTTTATTTTGAAATTCAGTTCCTGACGGACGCCAAAAAAGCATCACAAAAAAAAGCGTCACACACAGCCTTCAGTCAACAAACTAAATTGACAGGAAATATTCACACTTTACAATCGGAATATTCTGACACCGTGTGTATAAGCAAATAACTTGTTTTACAAGGTACAAAGTAAAAAGAAGAATGGTAGAGCTGGTTGCCCATGTAAAATAGACTGTACTTATAAAGCACTTTTACATAAGAGTCATTCACCAATTCACACCTCTTTCGTACAGAACTAACATTCATGCACACTCACACACCGTTGGCCATCGGGAGAAACTCAGGGCTCAGTATCTTTCCCAAGGAAACATCAACATTGCTGCACAGGCTGGGATCGGACCGACAACCTTCTGGTTTAAAGACGACCACAACCCATCACAGCCAAAGTCACCCTTTAAATTGGCCCAACAAATATTTAAAGGGGACCTATCATGCAAAATACCAATCAATCAATGTTTATTTATATAGCCCAATATCACAAATGTTACATTTGTCTCAGTGGTCTTCACAGTGTGTACAGAATATCAGTATGACAATACGACACCCTCTGTCCTTAGACCCTCTGTCCTCAGACCCTCTGTCCTTAGACCCTCACATCGTACAAGAAAAAACTTCCAGAGAAAACCCACAGTTTAAAGGGAACATGGGAGAAACCTCAGGGAGAGCAACAGAGGAGGGATCCCTCTCCCAGGACGGACAGACGTGCAATAGATGCCGTGTGTAAATTGAAAGGATAATACATTTGCAACATAGGTAGTCCAAATGTTTGGAAATGCATGTGTGTATAATAGGAAGATGAATCCATGAGGATATCCATCCAAAATACACTTTGTGATGTCTTTTATACATAAATACGTGTCCCCGGTGCGTCGGGGAATTCACGCAGCATCAGAAAATAAAACCCTCTCTTTTCCTCCGTACCCAAATCTTTTAAAAACGGGGGTACAACGAGCGGATACAGATTCCATCCGAACGGACGTCAAATCGGCGGCGGACCCACAGAGAGTTGCTATCAGAAACAATGCCTGACGTGTTTTGGACGTAATCTCGTCTTTGTTTACATTAGCATCGCTAACACTCAGAGCTAACCTGTACTGGAGAGCACGTGTTTCAAAAGCAGGAGAAAAAACATTTGAGCTCCATACTGTTTCAGAAATAATCCTTGACGTGGTTTAAACAGGATGGCGTTTTATCACAGCAGAATTTAACTTTATCTCCGGTTAGGGACCCAAGATCCGCGTTTCTCTAACGGGGCTTCAAAAGAGGGGTTTGAGCAGTATGAGGCATGGCTACAATGTGTGATCTGTTTGGTATGTTGAAAAAAAAACTTCACAGACATGTTTTGTACAGGTATGGCTCTACAATATATGTTTCAAATAAAGCATGATAGGTCCACTTTAAACAAAACATGTTACAGAATTAAAAGCACAAGGTTAAATAATAAGAGGGTTAGTGTTATTTTTAACAGCTGCTTTTCCTAAACATATTTCCCAAAAGTCTCAGATAATAATGCTTACATATTTTAAGAAATGTGTTTGAAAATACATTCAAACGCTGTCTTTAAATATAAATATCTCCTCCACAAATATAACATATTTTTCTGGTTTTGGTCAAAAAAAGCTGAGCCCTTTCCTAAATGTTCAACTGTCTACGCATCAAGTTTCATAACAGGCAGTTAAATAAAAATAACTTTTGTGAAATAGTCAGTTAATTTGACAAACATATTTGACGTGAACGGCAACATGTTGTTTTCTGTGAGTGGAGAAAGCAGCCCTGAAATGACTCCCGGCAGACTATCTTTTGTTTTCATCCGATTGTGAGCGTGTGTTTTCATCTCCCTTTAATGGTGTCTGGATGTGAAACATCATTTATGGCCTTGCTCAAATCTAATCAAAAATAAAGTTTGCTCTCGCGTTACGTAACTGAGAAGAACAGTGTGACCTTAGATTTCTGAAAATACATTGGAGATAAAGTTACCTTTGATACTCATCTGACATCTTAAGATTACCAAAAAACGATCCTTTACCATGGGTCTAAAATATATTATTCGTGAAGATTACCATGGCTTTCATTATATAACCTCTCTGGATGTACACAATATTCTGCAAATGTTCAGTATCATATTAGTATTTTGTACCCGACATGTTTTAATGTTCAAAAAGCTCTTTATTTTTCTCACACTGCCTGTGCTGCATCCCAGTCTGCTCTGATTGGTCAGCCACTTAGAGATGTCCCGCCCCTTAGCCTATCACGTACAATGTGTTGGAGCCAATAGAAGCACTGTGTTCCGGAAGTAAACAAAGGAGTCTCAGGCAGAGGGTGTGGGAGAGAAAGTCCCTCTGGAGAGTTCTTTGGGATTGTAACCTTAGCAGACCATTTACATCAGGGGTGTCAAACTCAATTTCATCACGGGCCACATTCGCATTATGCTTGCACTTAAAGGGCCGGTTGTAACTTTAAGACTATATAAAAAGACATATATAGATATTTAATATATATAAAATAATGTATTATATTGGATTATTATCGGATAGGGTAATAACTTCATAATTAACTACATGTGAAAGCAGAAGATAGGGCAAATAATTGGAAGTCTCTTCAGTGAGAATGTCACAAAATGATTGAAAAAGAAAAGCCACATTCTGGAAAAAAAGACATTTTGAGAAAAGGTCAAATTCTAAGAAAATTGTCATATTTTGAAGAAAAAAAGTCAAATTCTGAGAAAGAAGGCATATTTGAGATGCATTGTGGGACATGTAGTTTATGGGCAACGTGCTTCTGTAAATCGGCATGTAACCGTATAATAAACATTATATTCTTTGCAAGCTCTTGTGGGGCCGCAGAAAATGAAGTCGCGGGCCGGATTTGGCCCCCGGGCCTTGAGTTTGAGACCCCTGATTTACATGCACTAAAACATATAACACAATACAGAAAAGAGAGCAGGACAGCCATGTTTCAAATACGTAGGAAGGAAACGGACCAGAGGCGGTTTTGCAGCACGGTGGAAAATAACTTTAATAAAACTCCTATGAAAACAAAAACCAGCAAAACAATGAAAGCCTGTACATTTGACAATATCCAGTGTCTGAGACTTTTTGAAGGCCAGTGGTGTGAAGTACAGCTGCGTCACACATGAACCGACAGAGAGAAACCATGACAGGCTTAGAACTGAGCCGACGGGTTTTAATATAATAAGATACGGTTCATTTACTCGGATATTGCACAAAAACCAAACACGGGCGCAGATGCTGAGCAGCACCGCATGTGGAAACGAGGAAGTAGCTTTGCATCGCAGTGTAACGTCCCTACTGAGAAGCCCCGCCCACACCATAGACTCCGCCCACACCGGCTCGTATAAAAACAAATGTAAAACATTTAAAAAGAGAGCGGCACGTGTTTTCACATTCAATTCAGACACAGATCATTAAAAACACAATTTGAACAAAGAAAAGACGGAACATTGCGCTTTCTTTTGGTCCGAACACGTTAACAGTTAAGAGTCTAGAGGAGGAGGGGGGGCGCTTTAAAAGACTTCCTTTTAGACTTTAGGACAAGTTGGCTAGTGATGTTCTTGATTTGCAAAGTGTGAAATAATTGTCGCTTCAAAATAAAGTGTTGAGTTCACTAAACGAGGATTCTGCTTTCAGTCTCCAGTGTTTCAACGGTCCAACATATATCTGAGTGTCAAACAGGGACCCACTTTATCCTCTCTCATCCTTATTTCCCTAAAACAAGTTTCTCTCTGTGGACTGCTAAAGTAGTCTGGCACGTAGACGTCTCTTGATAAATTCTTAAAATAGCAAAAAAAAATAAAAGACAACTCATAAAAAATACAATCTTCCCGCAGTTTTGAGGCACACTTTGAGGCGGCGGGAGCGAGCGTTAAGATGCACTTCCTGTGGCCGTTTGTGCACATTGTTTATTTTTTTTGACATGTGGGTCTTTTCCGATTCCGTCGCCCATCTCCGCCGTACGTAAAGCAGTTCTGGGGCGCGGTCAAACCGAGCGCCCCTGCAGAGTCCGTACAAGCGGAGATTAAAGTCCGCCTGAGAGGAAATGTCCTGCTCTCCGCCGTGAACGCGCTCCGTAGGGACAGTTTATTCTTTAGTGTGGGCGCTTCACTTCCCTTCCTTTGGCTGTGAGCTCCATCCGCTGCTGCTGTGCAAAACTCGCAACGACTACACCCACCATGACTCCACAGAAATGTCTCCAGACCATGACTTTGGATTTTACTTTTCAGGAGGCACCGAGCCGAGTGGTACAGACAAAGGGAAGCTGTACGGTATATTGAGGAGGGGGTCGCTCATGTGTCAGATACTCTGCTGAATTCCCTTCTTCCAACTCGTCTCCTTGGCGCACCTTTCCCCTCCCGTACACTCCTTTCCCCCTGACCTCCGACCCCTGACCTGTGAGGGACTCCTCTCTCTAGGAGCGGTTGTCTTTGGCCACGTTGTGGGCCATCCAGTTCACTTTGGTGGTCCAGCTCTCTCTCAGAGCCTCGTCGAACTTCTGCCGGAACTGCTTCAGCGCATCGTCGTCTGTTTTCCCCAGAGCCAGAGAGTCCTGAGGGGGGAGGAAAGGATTCATTAATCTCACAAGTACATGTTCACTCTGATGGGGTATACACCAGGGATCACCAACTAAATTTGTCCGAGGGCCAACATGTATCCAATAGACACTTTCGCGGGACGGCGATTTTAATATATAGCCCAGAATTTAGAAGTTGTTGACCGGGGGGGGGGGGGGGGGCTAGTGCAGCACGCTCAGGTACTTCGGAGCGCATACAGCTTAGCAGACTCTTCACGCTAACGAAGGATCACTTCTAGGCTACGGTCCCGCAGCTCCTGCCTCTCTGTTGGGGGGGGGGGGGGGGGGGGGGGGGGGGAGCCTCGCAGCAAGAACATGCATTTTCTAGTAAGGCGTCAGAGCGAGGGGGATGTCGTGTCTTATGGTGGTCCACGCTGGGACTCGTACTGGGGCAAGTGACCATTTGGTTCCTAAGCCAAGCCCTACAGATCCTCTCTTCGGTTCTAATCTGGCCCTGGACCACTTGCCGCTTGCCATCGCCTCCGTCTCCCCGTTTCAACCCTGTCTCTGCAATAGAGGCTTCGGTACCCAAACAAATCTTTAAAAAAGTCAAATGTCCAGATAACCACTCTCATATTGATACGATACTTCTATCAATCGTTCCTTGCCTTCACTTTAAGTTGTATTAAATAAATGATTTTACGAGAGTCTATTTGCACCTGGGTGAAAGTAGACACGCGGCAGCTATTCGGCTATTTACACCCACCCCCACAGAAACGTAAACATCATCACTTCCTGCCGTAAAGCGGCACGCCTACGCGCAAGAAGGGGGATTCACGACGGTCCAGAGGGCGCGCAACATCTTTAACAATGAAACAAATATGAAAGGTAAGACACATTAATAATTATATGCATATAACTTACGCATATAATTCCTTTTTATTGTATTCTCAAGTGTACATGCTGAGCACGAGTATCTCCTGCTGCCCTGAAGAGTCAGGTGATGTTACGTGTTGAGTAATCCTGCGAAGCGCTTGTCAAGGCTTGCATCATTTTCGGCCAGTCACGTCCTTGATGAGATCGTGACTCGTCGTTTAGATCGGTTAACGCACCGACGCGTAACAGGCTTAGATGACCGATATCGCCCTCCTGCAAACAGCTGGAGCTCAGAACGCTCACTTTATAGTTTTTGTTTCTTCACCCTCACATTCAGTATGTTAAAGCAGAAGAGATGTACAAAATATACAAACAGAAGAAGACAGACCTCTGATACGATTGGTTGTTTGGTGTGTGTGTGTGTGTGTGTGTGTGTGTGTGTGTGTGTGTGTGTGTGTGTGTGTGTGTGTGTGTGTGTGTGTGTGTGTACCTTTAAGTACTGGATGTCTTTGACGGAGGTGAGCTCGGGCAGCCCGGCGGTCAGCATCAGGGCGAACAAAGTGATGAAGAGGTTCCCGTTCTTCCTCAACACCAGATAGGCTTCCTCACAGTACTTACGGAAACTATGGGGGGAGACACACACACACACACACACTTTATTATCTCTGACACAAACAGTACAGTGACAACAATAATGGCGAGATGATAACAAAGACTATTTAATAAGACCTTTTAATGAAGCCTAATTAGGGCTGGTTTAATACACAATATCAAATATGCAGAATAGGTTAGGATACGTGTTCTCGATGCAGTATTTGTAAGCCAAGACAGAAATATAGTACTTTTCTCCTAAGAAGACCTTCATCAGTGCCTGAGCCTTTACTGCCACCTGCTGGCGGGACACGATACTGCACAACAAAACCTATGCAATCTGCTGGGGGGTGGGTGATACCCTCAATGAATTGGCTGCTTCTCACTTCGGTTAAATGGGTTCCTTGCGTCCCTCACTTGCGTCGTTTCCCTGCGACTAGTCCCTCCCACCAGGGAAGCAAGGAGAGATGCAAGGAAACCACGAGAAGCAGGGAAATTAGTTTTAAGAGCAATAGGACGTCCTTTCCTCCGGAGCGCCACGTGAAGCGACGTCCGTTTGTGATGACGCTGCACAGCTGATCGTCTGACAGACATTTGTATCATCTGTTGTAGACGCCAATAAATAAAATCAAATAAGAACTCATTCTCAAAAAAGATAAACGCCATTCTTAAAATGTATAAACGAAAAAAGCGATCCAATAAAACTTTTTTTGACCACTTTGTTGTTCAGATATATCACATATTTGTAACTAAATGAAACATGAATTGAAACACTCCGCTGGGAAACTGCTCTCATGTCAAGAAGCATCAGATCGGTGCATGCGCTGCGTCGTCCAATCAGTGAGCGATACACAGTAAGGGGGCGGGGCGAGTGTCTGAGGATTTCATCGGAGGATGGTCTGGTGGTTCCTCGGTTATCGCTCCTCAATCCTCCGGCAGAAATAAGCGCCATGGGACGCTACTCAAGATGGCGCAGACAAATCAACTTCCGGTGAGACCGAGACCGAGGAAATGAAAAGAACCGACCTGAGATGCAGCCCTGGACTCTAACGTCCTCCGTGACCTGAGACAACCCTGATACTCTGCCAGCATCAAAATCCTCCCACAGTCCACCATCAGATCACAATCAGACAGGAACAAATATATTTTTCTGTCAAAATGTTGCTGCAAATAAACTCTTTAACTGTCCAACTTTTAGCCTTTGGTAGTTTAATGTATAGACGGTATCTGAATTGAAGCAGAGGCGGAACCAACAGGATGAAGTTGAAGGAACGAACCTGGCGAACTTCTCCGTGTAGCCCGTCTTCCCCTGCTGGATGACGTGGATGAAGTCGTGTGTGAGGATGAACGGCACTCGCTCCCTCTTGATGCCGAATTTCGACTTGAAGTTTCCGAGGATGTGTCCGAAGTCTATGTGGAAGAGCTGGGGACGACAGAGCAGTCGGTGAGCATCTAGAAGAAACAATATCATTCACGCAATACCTGACCAACGAGACGGAAACAGCAACTAAAAGCATGCCGGGTGTTAAAGGTCCCACGGCCATTTCCACTGATCATAGTTCCATTGTTGAGGTCGACTAGAATACATTTATATTCTGCAATTTTCCAAACTCACATTTGTTTCTCAAACAGCATCTCTGTAACTACGTGTATTCACTGAATTTCACTCTCTGTCTTTAACGGCTTTAAAACTCACCCTGAGCACACACAAAGTCACAGCCGAAGTAAAAACAATAAGTGTGGCTTGATATTGAGTAAGAAACAGGTTGATAGACGCTGTGAGAATGGGTCTGCAGAGAGAATGTCGCCGCGATCCCAACTGTCTGTCATCAGCCTGCAGCCAGGGAGGAGAGATCAGCAGAGCTGCCTGCACTGAGTGTGTGAGGAAGTCCGTGGATTGGTCAATGTGGACCAATCAGCGGGGGCTTAACGTAACGGCTCCACGGATTGGTCCATTTGGTACCGGGTAACGCATGACCGTATCGCGTCATAGCTCTGGGCGCGGCTACTGGCCATTCCTACGTCACAATACCCAGGAAGTAAACAATGGACAATGACGTATCTTCAACGAGGCGTTCTGGGGAGGTCCTAAATTTGGACCGTGAGCTTTATCTTTGAACAGCTGTTGACTTAAATCAGTTTAATGCTGGTTATAAAATATCATCAACGTTGAGAAGCTGGCTAAGAGCTGTAGCCATTGGTGACACATTTACAGACAGATCTGCTAGTTTTTATTTTCTTATTTAAATTATATTATTCATACGATTTTTTATTCATTTTCAATGTAATTGTATTGACGGTTTTTTTAAATTAATATTTTGAATGAACACATGTTCTTAATATTTTTGCTTTATACAGTATATATATATATACTTTTATTTTGTATTAAAATCCTCTTTTAAAAATATTTGTATTCAATTTCAATGTAATAGTTTGATAGCTTTTTTATAATATCATGTTTTTCTTCACATATAAAAATGACAAATCTGAGTCAGAAATCCTTTATCAGTCCCGCACCGAGGACACTGAACAGGAACAGTGGCATAGCAGGTCAAAAAGGCATGAAAAGAAAAGCTGTCTCGATTTTAAACTTTACCCGTCTCGATGTGGACAATGCCGTTTTCTAAAGTGCAATAAGAGTTCAGCATGTCAGGGCGGTAACACGAGCAATTTGTCTAAACATTTATTAAAAGTGCTCCACATCCAGACGGAGGAATGCACCGGGTTCGACCGTCTTTCTCGCAGCTCTGCAGCCCCGTCCACGAGTAACGTTTCGTGTCATACCTTAATCTTCCTCCAGAAGTACCGTCAGGTGCTTTGCAGCACAGCCGTCTGCCCCACCTGTGTTGCTCTGTTCCACTGGATGTTTGCAGTAAATACTTGTTTGTAAATAATTTGAATTTACAGAACTGTAAAAAAACTATTTGTTTAGTTAATTTATCTTTATTTTTATTTTTAAAAGAACCGTTAAAGGACCGGATCGGTAAGTGGTATCGATAAAAGTAGTAGTACCGTTAAAACCTTAACGATACCCATCCCTAATCCTGGTAAAATAAAAAAACAAGTCGATGAAATCCCACCTGCCCGGTGCTGCGGACCATGATGTTGTCGCTGTGGCGGTCCCCGATGCCGAGCACGTACGTGGCTACACAGTAGCCCGCACACGACAGCGTGAACTCCTCGATGGCTCGCTCCAGAGCGTCACTGGGAACACAAACACGTTTCAGGGCTTAAGCAACACATGCTGTGATTTTAAAAAGGTGTCTGTCATCATCTGGGCAACAGCTGGGAATTAGCCATGTGTGCTAAAGCCGCCCCATTTACGGTTTTATTATGACTAAACTATTTAAGGGTTTTTTCTGAGCAAGCAAACATCAAACAGCGGTTTCAGCTTTAAAATCTGGCTTTAAAAATAATTGTATATATTATTATTTTATCTGTGTTATTCAATCCTGTGTCTTTGGTTCTCGGGTGGGTTGAAGTGTTTTTATCAATCACAAAATGATGCGTTACTAACCCTTTATTACCAGGGAAGGGGAGGGGGTAGTATTTTTTTTGTATTTCCTGTTTTTGGTTTGCGTTGCACTTTGTTTTACCGTTTGTGTACGAAGAGTGCTGTTTAAATAAAGGTTGATTTGATAAAGCTGTGATTACACCGGTAAAAAACACCAATAAAACACGTTATACATTAAAAAACTGTTTCTCTGAAGTCGTCTGAAGCTTTTCTACAGCTCGTTTCCCCGATATCTTTCAATCCAGACATCGGATGAAGAATTTTCAATAATTTTAATACATTTTTATTTTTAGTCCTAAATATGTGGCCTAAAACCTGACAGAAAGTCCATTTATTACATCTTCTTGCAGACAACCAGATCGCTGATGCATCAAAGAAAGGGATATGTCACCATAACAGGAAATGGACCTTAATTAAAATACTCATTCTGTTTTCCTCTATGTTTTAAAACTATTGGAAACAGTGGGATGATGTAGGTAAGATAAGATAAAACAAATACGATACGAAGTACTTTAAAACATGAACCTGAAAACGAATATAATATGTCGTCTTTACCCAGCAAAAAAGTAAAATAATCACTGTAAATATATTTACAATATCATTCTACCAATTATGTCCATATCATTTTCTGCCTTCACTTTCAGTTGTATAAAACAAATAATTGTATCAGGTGATGTTTGGGATGATGTTGGTAAGATAAGATAAAATAAACCATGAACCTGAAAACGAATACAATATCTCGTCTTTACCCAGCATGCAGCATCTTACCCGGTGTTCCTCTCTTTCAGCCAGTTGAGCAGAGCGTCCTTGTTGAAGGCGGCGGCCGCGGCCACGTTGCTGCTCGTCAGCTGGATGTTAGCGATGGTGTCGGCCGACGAGACCACCTCGATCAGCCCGGAACGATCCCCCGTCGCCAGACAGCCGTACGGAACGATCCTGTAACGGGAGGAGGAAGAGACTTTAAGATACAAATGGTAACCATGGGAACATAACGTGGTGAGAAACAGTCTGTGTGAACCCTTGGGAATTTCCTGGCTTTCCGCATGAATTGAGGTTAAAATGTGATCTGATCTTCAGCTGCAGACATCTTTCATCTCTTTATCGTACACACCCCTTTGATACGCTGGAGGAAAAAGTCATTAAACACTTTAATAACTGGTAAAACCTCCTTCTGCAGGAAGTGGTTGTTCATTCTACAGGTTGCAGTTCACTGGTAAGGGACACCATGGTGATTACATAATGGCATGCTAATCAGGAGTTCAAAACTTTTAATCTCAATCAGATCAGATTTTGAAATCCCATTTTTTGTGATCCAGGATCAGACAAGTCGGCCAGATTGTGTCCCAGTATTTCAAAGCCATTCCGGATAGGATCACTCTGATCCAGATCCAGACTTTTCAAGATGACTAGATCCTGAATATCAGTGCTTTAATCCTACCGAGCGCCATCTAGTGGACATGAAAAACAATACAAGGAAGACAAGAGACCACGTTGCAGACATCTGTTGTTCGCAATTACTTTTGAAAGGTGACGACAGGTGATGGACTTTTTTTTGGTTGAAGATATGTTTTCTTTCACGGAGGTGATCTCTGGGCCCATAGATCTCGGCCCCCGTTACGGGTGGTGCTGCTTCATTGTGGTTGATTGTGTTCACCTGGTGCCCTGTGTCATCCCCTCCCCCTCACCTGTGTCTTGTTGATTGATGTGTGTGTGTGTGTGTAGGCTCTGTTTCCCCTGTGGACAGGTAGTGTGTGAGAGACCCTTGTGGCGGCTGACTGTGTTCAGGGAGGACAGTCATAGTGAGGCTGGTGACGATGTGCACATGAGAAATAAATGCCCACCGGGTTATATTTGAACTCTCTGCCTCCTTGCTTGGTCGGGCCGCTCAATTGTCAGCTTCACAGGAGGCCACCGCAAGCGTGACCAAAACGTGAAAAATAAAATTGATTTGCCATGAAGGCTAAACATTGTGTATTATTTCAGTTAACACACTTTGCCATCTTATTTATATTGAAACATATTTTTTAAATAAATTGTACAGTACGTTTTGCTCTGGAAATCCACTGGAGATCCACGCCTGTGGTGGGATCAAGATAATCCAGTTTTTTGGGATCAAACTGATCGGTTTGAAGATTTGATCCAGATTAAAGCTTGGATTTGATTTCCTGATCCGATATCAAAGTGATCCTAATCCTGTTTTTTGGTTTTGAACTTCCCAAAATCCAAATCTGATCCGATCAGATGGGGATTACAAGTGTTGAACTCCTGGGCCCAGATGATGTATTTTTGGTTTTTCTTTCCTTACACAAGATGGCAGTATTCCCTCATTTAGCAGGATGCAGAATTACGTGACGAATACCTACATTTTTAATTAGACTTTACTGACGCAGTGCCTTTAAGTCTAATTTACCAAACAGTTGATGCTTAAAGTAGGCTTCATTTGTAGATTTCATTTAATTGCATTTAGATTAACCGAGACAAAATGCCTTATCTTACTTAATGGGTGTTAAATAAAGAAAGTATTTGATGAAAGATTACATCAAAATGTTAATGTGTACCTGCCAAAGCTGTGGGCAGTGAAGTTGAAGAATAAAGTGAAATCCACGGCGTCAGTGTTTTTAATACGTTGTCCCTCCCTTCATCCACAATGTCCCATCACTGTGGTCGACCTCTGAACCCATGTCCCTGAAATCTGAAGCTCAACTGTCAAAACAACCCCCCCCCCCACTGCTGAGCTCCAGATGTGTGTGACGAGGGGAGAAAGTGCCAGAGTGTGTGTTTGATTAGGATGTAATGTAGATATTGTGTGTGTGTGTGTGTGTGTGTGTGTGTGGTTGTCTGGGGTGTAAAAGGGTCGCAGGTCAAACTAGCATGGGGTCATTTAGTGTCTCCCCCCATCAGAGCTTCCCCTTCCCCACAGAGAGCAGGAACAAACAAGATCACACACACACACACACACACACACACACACACACACACACACACACACACAATATTGTGTATTATATATATATATATAACACACAATATTGTGTATTATATATATATATATATATATATATATATATACACACTATAGATATACCGTACATCTTTCTACTCTTGATATGTACATATTTACTTTTCTTGTTCATTTTCTAAGTGTCCATTCATTGTTGTTGCTGCAATAAGTCAATTTCCCACTATGGTAAAGTACATTTAATAAAGTAAATCATTAAAGTATATTTCATCGAATCGAGCGGTTACCTTCTTTTACTCTAACTATTATACATTATACATAATCTCACCTTTACATGTTACCTTGAAATGCTGCTTTTTCAAAACTCTGGATGTGTACTTATTTGTCTTCATCTTTGCATCTGACTCTCACTTTTGCTGCAACGCTGTACATTTCCCGCTTCGAGGCTGCTTAAGGATTTCTGATTTGTTTTACCAAAGTTGTTTCCAGCCCTCTTCCCACGGAGGTGAGCAGTAGGAATGTTTAACTAGACCCCGCAGTGCAGGGGCGCGGGAAGGGGGGTACTGAGGGCGCTGCAGCACCCCCCAACGGCAGGCAGGCGGAGCTCCTCTGCCTGCAATTTTAATTTTTTTATTTCATTTAATTGTGCCTGAGATATATTTTATATTATTATTCAAATGATAATTTTAAACTATATAATAAATTATTTAGCCTCACGGAAGAAAAAAAGATGTGGAGAAAAAGTGTTTTTGTTTTTAGTCGGCTACTTTTAACGTGGCGCCACAACACAAGTGACGAGTAACTGACATGGCGCAAAAACGTAACTGACATGGCGTATATAAAAACGCTAAATCTGCTAAAAAGGTTGAAATAGAAGATGCATTATTACGCAGAGTCTGTGTAATATGTAGCCAGGAATTAGCAATGCCTTGATAGCCTACTTCAATGAGTGTAAATTCCACATTGTTGGTAAAATAATATTTGACATCTTAATAGAGAGGCGAAGTCCCGCCCGTCTACTTCCGACCCATGGGACCTTATTTCTGAAAAAGTATGTATTGAAGTCAACGGAGAGAGAAAACGTATCTTTCGATCCCGTTTGGATTGAGCCACGAGTTACACACATGATGTTTGTCAATCTTAAAAAATAATTTCCATGTCAAAAAAGTCACAGTTTGTCGTAAAACTGTTGAAATATAAGACGATGAAAAATACGCAACTAGAAAGACTACAAATCCCAGAGTCCCGGTCCCGCATGCTGGCTCTCACGGAACCGACTAACTCCCCTTCTGTGTGCACAGCTCTCAACGTGCCCAGACTCGGAGTGATTTTCACCTCTTTTAATACTTTCCGACTCGTTCTGAAAGAAAGAAGTGAAATGTTTCAACGTGACGGCCATCTGGGCAGGCCCGGACTGGCCATCGGGAGGACCGGGAGGTTTCCCGATGGCCTGGCCTGCTAAGTGGCCTGCTGGCCTGAGGATTTTTTTTTTTGTATACGTATGTATTGTGAACGAAACGCTGCGCAAATGTGGGTCTGACTCTGCCTCACAGAGGGTGACTGGCTGTCTACATGATGTGGCCTGCCGACATGGCCACTTTCATACAGATCATACTCGATTGGTCTCTGTGTGTCATTCAAGCTCGGGAGGGTGTGTGTTATGTGTGGCGTGAGCGAGTGAGATAAACCGCGCACACCGGTTACGTGTATTGTTGTTGTTGTTGTTAGCATCTGGTGCTAGCTAGCTGCGCTAACGGATATAAGGAGCTGTTTCAACAACAAGGTGGAGGAGAGTCCTCTCCTGTCAGACTGAGAGGCTGATAACTACAGCTCAGGTGAGGTAAAGGACTCTGAGTGTTTAGTTTAGTGTTTACTCTGTGGGTCTCAAACGGTTTGGTCACCATTTATGTAAACACATATTTCCATTTGAGGGGGGAGTGATTAGTAAAATATGCATGAATAATAAAAAAAAACGTTAACTAGGTGAAAAAAGGTAAGATAAACAATTAAAACTTGTTGAGAGCTAAAACCAGTCTTTGCTTCTGCCTCAAAGAGGAGGAGGGGGAGAGAGGGGAGACAGGTGAGGCTGGTTCAGGAGCACAGACACACTCACAACTATAAATGAACCAAAAACAAATAAATAAACAAGTTTCAATGTTTTTTCATATTGGATATGGTATGTTATTGGTTATGGCCATGTTATTATGATTTTATGATTATTTAAATGTATACAGTTATGTTTCATATGGGTGTAGTCTCTTTATTTGCCCCTCAAAATGCACCAGATTGATGCATTTAAGTCCAACATTAAAAAACAAATCTTACCGGGGGAGCATGCCCCCGTACCCCCCTATAGGATTTGAGGTCCACCCCCGCTTAAAATATGTTCACATAGGTTCCTAAATAGATTTGCAATTTTTTTTAAATATTAACCCATGTCCATATGTTTATTTTGGGGTAGTAGATTTAGAGCGCTATCACTACGGGCAGCAACGCTGGAAAAATTGACAAATAAATCCAGCAAAATGGCACAAAAAACTGGTAGTGGCCTGGCTGGGTGTATAATTCCCGGCCTGACTTATTGTCCCAGTCCGGCCCTGCGTCTGGGTGTGTGGTGCGAGACGGGAGATGTAGTTCATTGAGCGGTTTCACACAAAACAAAGTGTTACTTCACAGTTTTACGACACATTTTGATTTTTACTTGCAAAATTATCTTTTAAATTTAAAACGTCATATGTTTAATTCGTGGCACAATTCAAACGGGATCGAAAGATAATCTTTCTCTCTCCATTGACTTCAATACAGACTTTTTCTGAAATAAGGTCCCATGGAGGTCCCCGGAAAGGGAGGGACTTCGCCTCTCTACAGAGTGTGTGTGCTCGTGCTTTTGTGCGTACTCTATAGTGCCCGTAATAGCATGCACTGAAGTGAATTGTTATGCACTGTGTGTGTGGTTTTGCTCGGTGTATGTCAACGTCACCCCCCCACCCCGTGTGTAATTAACACATCGGACAGCACCCCCACTCAAAATACCTTCCCGCGCCTCTGCCGCAGTGTGATGACCGCCTAATTTCTCCAAAAAGTTCATCTGCTTCCAGCTTCCCCCCCCTCCAAACTAAAATCAACATTAATTGTAGGACTGGTGTTTGGCTAGAAATGGAAATCAGAATTAGAAATCCTTTATTTGCCCCGTTTTGGTACAAAGGACATTCAGCCTTAAAAAACCAGAAACAACTCACCTTAAATCCAGGTTAGCCTCCTTCCACAGCAGATCCATGAGCCTCAGAATCTGCAGAGTCAGCATGTCTTGCCTCAGGTCTAGAAACACAGGGGAAATGCTCTTAATTCCACAATACAATGAAAATGTTTTGAAAGCAAACGTTGAGGTTATTTTAAAGATTGAGTGATTTGAATCTCACCGCTCAAATGTTTTAATACAATGTTCACCCACATATTTACATATCAATACAGTATTTAATATTACATCCTATTATTCTATTTTACCTGGACATAGTCGCCCTATTTCAGCATTTCATTTGCACCGTTGTATCACTTGCGCTATTCTTTTTACCAGACTGTATAACCACTAGTAGACCACAACTAGTTTCCAAGAACACACACTAAACAAAAGGGCCATTAACAACATTTCTTACTTTACAGTCGATATATTTACAATCTGTTAGTGTAACGGGCTTCTTCAATACTCTTAGGGATACTTCTCACCATGGTGTCCATATTTGTTTCTATATATTTGTTAGTAACATGTGCTAGACTTCTATAGGCTTCTTCCTGCACTGTATCTCTGCTGCTGTAATGCCGTAAATGTTCCCCCTATGGGACAAATATCCTGACTCTGAATACTTATTTCTTTATGTCTTAAGTATATTGTTCGCTGAAGCCGTGTTGTCAATAAAGCCTTCATTTGAATGAGCCTTAAATCCTCATTATGAGTCTGCAGTATTTGTACCCCTCCACTTCCTCCCATCTCCCACCTCTTTTCTCCTTCCCCGTCTTTAAATCCCTCTCACCGTCTCCGTTCTTGAAGATGATTCCCAGCGTGTCTCCCCCCATCAGCTTGTTGTTGTAAACAATCCAGAGGGGCTTCATCTTAGAGTCCATGTAGCGACACCTCTCCACACTGATGACGAAGAAGAAGAGAGTGTAAGGCATCTTGTAAAATAGGTAGAAACGGATCTCTGCTAAGAATGAACATTTTTAAGTATTCAGAAAAAGTCATAATTTTAGGAGATTTTGAGAAAAAGTCATAGTTTTTGGAGATTTTGAGAAAAAGTCATAATTTTAGGAGATTTTGAGAAAAAGTCATCATTTTTGGAGATTTTGAGAAAAAGTCATAGTTTTTGGAGATTTGAGAAAAAGTCATAATTTTAGGAGATTTTGAGAAAAAGTCATAGTTTTTGGAGATTTTGAGAAAAAGTCATAATTTTAGGAGATTTTGAGAAAAAGTCATAGTTTTTGGAGATTTTGAGAAAAAGTCATAATTTTTGAAGATTTTGAGAAAAAGTCATAGTTTTTGGAGATTTTGAGAAAAAGTCATAATTTTGAAGATTTTGAGAAAAAGTCATAATTTTAGGAGACTTTGAGAAAAGTCATAATTTTAGGAGATTTTGAGAAAAAGTCATAGTTTTTGGAGATTTTGAGAAAAAGTCATAATTTTAGGAGATTTTGAGAAAAAGTCATAATTTTTGGAGATTTTGAGAAAAAGTCATAATTTTGAGGAAAAAAATACAGAATTTTTGGATTTTCAGAAAAAAGGAAACAAATGCTCTGTACTGTATGTGACGACTACTTCCATTCTTGAGAGGATCACAAATACATGGATCCTGAGATTTGAAGATCAAGCCGGGGACCAGTGATATTTTTAAGTCTTACTTGATGCCGGACAGCAGGATGTTTGGGTTGAGCGGCGAGTGGAGGTCCGACAGCGTCTCCGAGTATCCGCTCTGCCTCAGACAGGTCATCATGGCCTCTTTGGTCAACATGGCCTCCTTGGTTTTACTGCGAGCGTTCTTGAGGGTTCCCAGTTTGATGAGCTCGTTCACGGACTTCAGTTTACTCAGAGCCTCCACCTGGTGCAGGCAAAACAAGAGAGGAGTGGTGGAACATTGTTTTTCATTTCATCATCAGAGTCAGAAGTCCTCCCACAGCGGGAACATTCATGATCCTACCTTTGACCTCCTTCTGTCCATAAACCCGATAAAATGTCATACTTTGCTTAACAAATAATCTGAGGGGATTTTAACTTGTGATGTGTCATTTTGTAAAGCACCCTGAGCTGCATGTGTGATATCAATACAGCTTTATTATTATATGTACATCGTTACAGCTAAGTGGAGGGTGCTAATAAAAGGAAATGTACAAAGAGGACATTATTAAAGTTTATTATGCTTTCGGGGTTTTCCCTTTCCCGTAGTTATATAGGTTTTTGTAATCATGTTTTTACCGTGGATATTCTCACATTGCACTTAAAAAAAGATGTATTTGCACACGTATATTGTCGATAGTATCCTATGTTAAAACATTTTTGTAGAAGGGATGGTGTATAATAGTATTTTAACTTATTCTGTATCTTTATATTGAGTGTAGCGGCCAAAATCATAGAGAAATAAAACGGGAACTTAAAAGTAAAACTGCCGCTGAGGCACCAGATAGCGAATCGTACGAAAGAAGGACACAAGTCTAGACTAGATGGTGGTTTTGTACATTTATATGTTGATTCAGTATCATCCAAACTTCTCCGATATGTTTCCTGTGCCTTTCCTACTGTATGGCATGATGGTTTCAAACTGGTAAAGAAAACGATACGCCTACTAGTGCGCTACTTCCGCCATCACTTGTCTTCGATATATACAATTACACCAGGTGTCCAAAGAGGAGCATAACAAACGACTTAAATTACACTTAAATAAAAAGGTAAATAACAGCAAGAAAATAAATGCTTTAAAGGTTCAGGCAACAGCAGAGGTCTCAGATATATACAATTTTATAAAACACATGTTTATGAAGTGTTTTGCTCAAAATACCAAACAGATCATTCCAGCCATGCCTCATATCCCTCTATTTCACTTCCTGTTTCTAAAGTGCTGATTTGGGTATAGAGCTTTAAAGAGGAGGGTCTGAGCTCATGCGGGACCCGGCAGCTACCGTCTAAACTAAATGCTGCGGTGATGAAACGCCATATCATGGATTATCAAGGATCTGAAACAGCATGGAGCTCAAAGGCTTTCTCTCTTGCCGGTTACACCACAAGGTGAGTTCCTTTCTACTTCCTGCTTCTTCACACACATGCTCTCCAGCACAGGTTAGCTCTGAGTGTTAGCGATGCTAATGTAAACACCGACCATATTACGTCCAAAAACAGTCGGGCATTGTTTCTGATAGCAACGTTTCTGATTGGGCCGTGGGTCCACATTTCAGATGTTACGTCGTATCGGACGCAAATTTGGATCAGCTCCGTTGTTCCCCGTTTTTAGAGATTTGGGTACGGAGGAAAAGAGAGAGGGTTTTATTTCCTGACGCTGCGTGAGTTCCCCGACACACGTATTTCAGTATAAAAGACATCGAAAAGTGCATTTTGCATTATAGGTCCCCTTTAACTATTAAATAATATAAGTCAATGTATATATCCAACATTGAGTAATTGATAAAGATATGCGAAAGAGATGTATGGATACTTTCTACAGTTTTGAGTCTTTTTTATTTCTATTGTATTTAATATATGTGCAATGCCTTGTTTAACATTCTGATGTGACAGAACAGTTTCCCAAGTTTGGATCAATAACGTGTATTTCATCTAATATATTGGAGAACTGTAGTTCTTAATAAACCAGTAGTAAGAAAACCACTTGTGTTTAAAGAGAATGTCAATATTTCATCGACTGAATCCAGCCGACAAAACCTTGGTGATGATTCCTCCAACTGTGTGCATGTTCTTCAAAAACAGGAAGGAGGACAGATAAAGGACAGCGCTGATGAGGAAGTGACCTCAGGAGTGACAACACTGCAGAGGTCAAAGGTCAGAGGGCAGGAGGGCATCGCTAAAAATACCAGAGATGCAGTCCTGCCACGTTTAACAATAGAATAACGCTTTGCTGGTGTTGAGTGAGGAGAAGTAGAGTAAGTGTGAAGAAGAGCGATACAAACTAGATTTGATAGAAGCGTCAGATAAAGAAAATATAATGTATTGGGAATATCAGCCCACTTGTTTAAGAACATTTAAAGAATAAATAGTCAATAGTTTGAGCATCTGAAGAACAAAAGATGCACGGATCGATTTTAAATTCAATTATTTTACATTTTAAAGGTGGGGTAGGTAATTTTGGAGAAACCAGCTCGAGTGCGCTAGAATCTGAAAATACACAGCCCGGGAAAAATCTGCCACTTCCTCACAGAGCCCCTCCTCCAACACACACGACGCGCACATGACCAATGAGGGCACGAGGTAGGTTTGTGCACAGATGGAAGGCTGACAGGCAGGTAGGCCATCCAGCCACTTTAGCCGGCCCGAGGCAGGTGATTGGTCGTGCTTTTTACAGCGCCACGGCTTCCACAGATGACTGATGAAGATATTCATTGCTATCGGGATGTTAAGAGCATTCCATGGAATATAACAAAAGGTGTATCTCGAACCGGTTTCTCAAACTTACCTACCCCACCTTTAATACATTTTAAAAAGGGGTTTCTTTGACTTCAGGAGAGACAGGATATGAAGGATAACAAAATAAGTCTGTCTTCACCAACCTGTTTCTTGAGGACCTCAATATGAGGGATGCTGCCCCGACAGTAGGCTTCCAGCATGAGGGCGAACTGCACACAAACAGCCGGCATGTGGATCTCCGACCTGTAGGGGGCAGCAGAAAACCAAACTCCTCATGAGCCGTTTCCTCACACACACACACACCATCTCTCTCTCCCTCTCATGTTATCTGAACGTGTGTGTCCATACACACCGGAGATGCCAGAACAGGAAGTGTCCGATCTTGCGGTTCCCCTGGGCGCGCTGCAGCAGGAAGTGAGTCAGCGCGCAGTCGTAGTACGGCTCGTAACGCAACACCTGCACCAGCTGGAGGAGGTACTGGGACAGCTCCTCGTCACTGGGGAGCAGAGGGGGAGAAGGACTCAGTAAAAGTACAAGTACTCAGGTCTTGTACTTGAGTAAAAGTAGAAGTACTCAGGTCTTGTACTTGAGTAAAAGTAGAAGTACTCAGGTCTTGTACTTGAGTAAAAGTACTAAGATATTGTACTTGAGTAAAAGTAGAAGTACTCAGTACTTCTACTTTTACTCAAGAATAAGGTCTGAGTACTTCTACTTTACTCAAGAACAAGATCTAAGATATTGTACTTGAGTAAAAGTAGAAGTAGTCAGATATTGTACTTGAGTAAAAGTAGTCAGATCTTGTACTTGAGTAAAAGTGGAAGTACTCAGACCTTATTCTTGAGTAAAAGTAAAAGTAGTCAGATCTTGTACTTGAGTAAAAGTAGAAGTACTCAGATCTTGTTCTTGAGTAAAAGTAGAAGTACTCAGATCTTGTACTTGAGTAAAAGTAGAAGTACTAAGATCTTGTACTTGAGTAAAAGTAGAAGTACTCAGATATTGTTCTTGAGTAAAAGTAGAAGTACTAAGATCTTGTACTTGAGTAAAAGTAGAAGTACTCAGATATTGTTCTTGAGTAAAAGTAGAAGTACTAAGATCTTGTACTTGAGTAAAAGTAGAAGTACTCAGATATTGTTCTTGAGTAAAAGTAGAAGTACTCAGATCTTGTACTTGAGTAAAAGTAGAAGTACTCAGATCTTGTACTTAGTAAAAGTAGAAGTACCAGAGTGTAGGAATACTCTGTTACAGTAAAAGTACTGTATTCAAAATGTTCCTCAAGTAAAAGTAGAAAAGTATTCTCATCTAAATATAGTGAAAGACAGTAAAAGTAGTCGTTGTGCAGATTGGTCCATTTCAGAATAATATATATGATATGTTTTATAATGATTGATCATGAAAGTGTTCTCAAAGCTGGTGAAGGTGCAGCTAGTCTGAAGTACTTTGTAGACTGCAGGGTAGCTGGTGGATTTACTCCAGGTGGAACTAAAGTCTGATTCAACACTTGGTTAGATTTCACATCATTAAGGTCTTAAATCAAGGTATTAAATAATTGTAGTGGAGTAAAAGTACAAAGTAGCATAACATGGGAATACTCAAGTAAGTCCTTCAACATTGTCCTTAAGTACTTGAGTGAATGTACTTAGTTCCTTTCCTCCTCTGCTGGGGAAGATAAACATTTCACATTTTTAAATTAGCTCCACCTTTCTCAGCTGTGACGCACAAAATAAAGCCATGAAATTGTATATATTTGTATCACACTGTTCCTTGTGAATTTATACTTTCTTTACTTGGGTAAGATTTTGAATGAAGGACTTTCTTTCACTTGTATAACTTGTAGTGTAACGATACACCTGTGTTGACAATAACCATATACCACACGGGATGATATCTTGTTGGCAGATGTTAGGCTTATGTATTTCTTGTTGATCAGTTCATCTGGTTTCCTTTTAAACATCCATTAGTGTAAGTGTTGTTATAACGAGGATTTAATACAGTTAAGATCCCAATCTCACAGACAGCATTATTATCATTATGAAATCTACATTTTCAGAGATATATTGGCCTTTAGGGTATGTGAATCATTTTAGCCAGGATAATCTTTTAGTGAAGGCCTGGTTGTGTTTTTATTGACACGGACACTAACTCACAGAGTAATATAAAAGTACTAGGTTTGTTACAAAAGGTACAAGATGTCAGTGGATAATATATGAATGTAAGGGCTTACATACGAGCCACAGAGACACAGAGGATACAGCTTTACGTGTGGGAGGGTGAATGTGTTGGTCCTGTTGTACTGTCTTAAACCTCTCCTTAGAATATCTTATGAATGGTAAGGTGTCCGTGGGTATTATGAATACCTCATGTCCCGCAGACAGCCCACAGCGTACTCTCGCACGTACTGGTCGGGGTAGTTGAAGTCCAGCAGCTCCAGAGCGTCTCTGGGACTCAGCTTCGGCCAGATCTGAAGCAGAGCCTGCAGCTGAGAGACACACACATGGAGAAGAGGGGACACATGTTGATGTAGAAGAGACGTGAAGAAGAGGGGACACATGTTGATGTAGAAGAGACATGGAGAAGAGGGGACACATGGTGATGTAGAAGAGACATGAAGAAGAGGGGACACATGTTTGATGTAGAAGAGACATGGAGAAGAGGGGACACATGGTGATGTAGAAGAGACATGAAGAAGAGGGGACACATGTTGATGTAGAAGAGACATGAAGAAGAGGGGACACATGTTGATGTAGAAGAGACGTGAAGAAGAGGGGACACATGTTGATGTAGAAGAGACATGGAGAAGAGGGGACACATGGTGATGTAGAAGAGACATGAAGAAGAGGGGACACATGTTGATGTAGAAGAGACATGAAGAAGAGGGGACACATGTTGATGTAGAAGAGACATGAAGAAGAGGGGACACATGGTGATGTAGAAGAGACATGAAGAAGAGGGGACACATGTTGATGTAGAAGAGACATGAAGAAGAGGGGACACATGTTGATATAGAAGAGACATGGAGAAGAGGGGACACATGTTGATGTAGAAGAGACATGAAGAAGAGGGGACACATGTTGATGTAGAAGAGACATGGAGAAGAGGGGACACATGTTGATGTAGAAGAGACATGGAGAAGAGGGGACACATGTTGATGTAGAAGAGACATGAGGAAGAGGGGGACACATGTTGATGTAGAAGAGACATGGAGAAGAGGGGACACATGTTGATGTAGAAGAGACATGAAGAAGAGGGGACACATGTTGTTGTAGAAGAGACATGCGGAAGAGGGGACACATGTTGATGTAGAGGAGACATGAAGAAGAGGGGACACATGTTGATGTAGAGGAGACATGAAGAAGAGGGGACACATGTTGATGTAGAAGAGACATGAAGAAGAGGGGACACAAGTTGATGTAGAAGAGGACATGAAGAAGAGGGGACACATGTTGATGTAGAAGAGACATGCGGAAGAGGGGACACATGTTGATGTAGAAGAGACATGGAGAAGAGGGACACATGTTGATGTAGAAGAGACATGCAGAAGAGGGGACACGTGTTGATGTAGAAGAGACATGCAGAAGAGGACCTTCAAAGAGCTTTCCTCACCTGGGCCATGTCCTCGTGTTTGCTCCACTTGACGGACAGCAGCAGCTTGGGCAGCGACCTGAGGGAAGTTCTCTCTGCAGTCGTAGCGTAGCGTCCAGATCGATACCTTCTCGTTCTCACACAGCTGAGAGGAGAGGGTCGCGGCTCCATGATCTCCTTCAGCTCGATGTGGAACTTCTTACCGCCACGACCCTGAGAGGAGGAATAATGAGGAAAGAGGGGGGGAGGTAGAGGAGGAGAGGAGGTAGAGGAGGAGAGGACGAAGGAGAGGAGAGGTGACGGGAGGGATGAAGAACAAAGTGAAAAAGGGATCAGGGTGGAAAGGATACGAGACGATTACGACGAGCAGTGACTGTCACGGCCCGTCCACACAGCGGCGTTGGACGCTTCTTCGCCCATTCACTTTGAATGCCGAACTGCATTGTGGGAAGCAGAGCGGGGCTTTCCTGGCGTTCAGGCTGCAAACGTTGAGCAATGTTCAACTGTTGAAGCTTCTGAAGCTTTCGGTGGAAGCCAATCGAATCATATGCCAGTACAAGCTCTAGCCAATCAAACCGCTGCTTGTGTGTCAGGGGCGGGACATTCATGTGATTGGTTGTTGGTCGAGCTTCAGACACGTTACGCACTGATTCCCAACAAGGGGGTAGATCACTTTAAAACCAGAGGAACTTTGGACATTTGGGGAAGCTCAAATGTTTTGAAAAGGAAATGAATACAAAAGAAATCCACAGAGTGAGTTAAAACGGGACATATGAGAGTAGTAACTTCTAAACGGTTGAAATGGAAAGCTAGTGAGCACATCATTTACGAAAACACAAGGCTGCTTGGATTGCACAGAGTTTATTAGAGTAAGATTTGGTTGCAAAAAGAATTGCGACCTCAGTTTGAGGGGATGTTCTGACCACAGAAGGGCCGTCCTCCAGTCAACTTCCTGCATTCTTTACAGTGGGAAAACACCAGGAGAAAAAACAATATGGCAAAGTCGGTTATTTTTTCAATATCGAGCAAACCCCGGTTGGAAATAGCTACACATAATTGATAGATACTTTTTTATATCATCATCCCTTTTTAAACCATTAAGACTAATACCTAATTGATATAATTGAAATGTTTGGATGTTTGAGGCACTTCATCTGAAAGGTTACGTCTAATTAAATGTTGGAAACCACTACTGACATGCACCACAAGGTGGCAGGAGTGTTTCAGAGCATCCAGGGAAGTGCACATCATGTTCCTTCAATGCAGTCGCCACAATCCAAACCGAGGCCTAACATTGTGTCGCTTTAAAACAAGTTGTCGCTTTAAAGAGGGACGCGTGTCCTGTAAGCATTTCATCAAACCGAGTAGAGTTCAAATAAACATTTGGCAGATGAAACTTCTTTGCGTTGGAAGACGAATAACCCAAGTGTGTGGATCTGGAAGCTGATTCACCATAACTAACAGTTTACACAGTCTTCAAAGCTGCATCGGGAGCGAGTCTGCTGTTCCTCACACAGACACCTCGTGTGGAAATGGTGCGTTCAGGCATGCCCTTTACATAACACAGGGTTACGTAACCGGCTGCAGCACACCCAGCAGAGGGTTTTCAGTGCAGGGGCGGTGAGACAGGAACACGTACGAGTAATCTGATCAGAGCCTCTAGTTTTGAAGGGGATTGGAATAATTCAGCAGCTACAACCCTGCTGATAACAATGTGTTTCCAAGGGAACTGGCAGTGTGAGATTATACACTAGTGTGTGTGTGTTGTGTGTGTGTGTGTGTGTGTGTGTGTGTGTGTGTGTGTGTGTGTGTGTGTGTGTGTGTGTGTGTGTGTGTGTGAGTGAGCGGGAGAGAAATTATTACGCAGCATTTCTCACAGGACAGCTTTAAACAAATACCTCACTTTATTTTCACCGGGTCTTTCTTTTACAGAGGTGGGAGAAGAACTCAGATCTTGTAGTTGAGTAAATGTAGAAGTAGTCAGATTTTGTACTTGAGCAAAAGTCAGGGTTCATACACTTTTTCACGACTCTTTCTCAGCGGTTCCACTGAAAATGGTTTATTTTAACATGGAACAGGAAAATAAGATCTGCATGTGAAACTTGTCGTGCCGATCTGAAACAAATCCAATAGCTTACCAGCTTCTACACGCTGAAGCAACTCAAATCTCTCACCAGCAAAACACCTCATCAGTTAAATGCCATGTTACGTTTCATTACTATACGATACAGTATGTATTATCATTATAGTATTACTATTTCGGCGATTAGATAAAATATAAATTATATTTGATGCAAATTTAGTTACATTTCCAAGACTTTTCCATAACTTTTCCAGGGCCTGGAATTTGCATTTTGAATTACCATGACTTTCCAGGTTTTCAATGACCCTAAGAACCCTGAATAGTAGAAGTACTCAGGTCTTGTACTTGAGTAAAAGTAGAAGTACTCAGATCTTGTACTTGAGTAAAAGTAGAAGTACTCAGATCTTGTACTTGAGTAAAAGTAGAAGTACTCAGATCTTGTACTTGAGTAAAAGTGGAAGTACTCAGACCTTGTACTTGAGTAAAAGTAGAAGTACTCAGACCTTGTACTTGAGTGAAAGTAGAAGTACCAGAGTGTAGGAATACTCTGTTACAGTAAAAGTCCTGCATTCAAAATGTTCCTCAAGTGAAAGTAGAAAAGTATTCTCATCTAAATATAGTGAAAGCAGTAAAAGCAGTCGTTGTGCAGATTGGTCCATTCCAGAATAATATATATGATATGTTTTATAATGATTGATCATGAAAGTGTTCTCAAAGCTGGTGAAGGTGCAGCTAGTCTGAAGTACTTTGTAGACTGCAGGGTAGCTAGTGAAGGTGCAGCTAGTCTGAAGTACTTTGTAGACTGCAGGGTAGCTGGTGGATTTACTCCAGGTGGAACTAAAGTCTGATTCAACACTTGATTAGATTTCACATCATTCATCCAGATCTGTAGAGTAACTAAAGGTATTACAGTGGAGGAAAAGTAAACTATTTACCTCTGAACTGTAGTGGAGTAGAAGTACACAGTAGCATACAATTGAAATAGTCAAGTAAAGTACAAGTACCTCAAAAAAGTACAGTACTTGATTGAATGTACTTCGTTACTAGTCACTCAGTAGTCTTTTATGTATTTTAAATGCACAGCAAATATGTAGGCCTGTCAACACAAGTATCTCCCACTGTACTTGAACTCACCATGGGAACGCTGTCACTTGCTCCGGCGATTTCTGCGGCTTTTTCCAGTATCTGCAAAAAAAGTAAGTAAGTGATCACAAAGTGCATTAGGCAAGCCGACCACATCGTGATCCTCTTCATCATCATCAGGTGCCATAATGAAGAGTATTAAGGCACTGCCATGACGAATTCAACTGCAGTCAAGTCTTTAAAAAGGGCCTCGGAGCTTTCACCGTGACACGTTGCGCTGCAGAAGTAATTTGTTCATATTTGTCCAAATTCTGGCAAAAAGGTTTATGTTGGAGAGATACTGTTGTCTCCCCTTTATGGGTTGTTTTAATGCACTGATACTATGTGTGACTCTGCACTGGGTCGGACCTTGCAGCTGCCTCTTGTGATAGGAGGAGGCAGGGCATTCCAGGTTGTTGATATTTATGAGGACACATTCTTGTTGTCTCCTAAATATCTCATTTCTACGAGGCGTGAAGGAAGTACGTGACTCTTTCCAGAAGACGTCGCAGATGTCCCCGTCACCTTTCCGACACCTGCTGATGATATTAGCGCCACCTCGATTTACGACTTTGTTGTTATCTCCGTGTTTTGGACTATAGCCAGCGGGGCAAACAAGTATTTAGTCAGCCACCAACTGTGCAAGTTCTCCCACTTAAAAAGATGAGAGGCCTGTAATGTTCATCCTAGGTACACTTCAACTATGAGAGACAGAATGGGGGAAAGAATCCAGGAAATCACATGGTAGGATTTGTAATGAATTAATTGGTAAATTCCTCGTATTATAAAATAAGTATTTGGTCACCTACAAACAAACAAGATGTCTGGCTCTCACAGACCTGTAACTTCTTCTTTAAGAGCCTCCTCTGTCCTCCACTCGTTAACTGTATTAATGGCACCTGTTTGAACTTGTTATCAGTATAAAAGACACCTGTCCACAACCTCAAACAGTCACACTCCAAACTCCACTATGGCCAAGACCAAAGAGCTGTCAAAGGACACCAGAAACACAATGGTAGACCTGCACCAGGCTGGGAAGACTGCATCTGCAATAGGTAAGCAGCTTGGTGTGAAGAAATCAACTGTGGGATCAATTATTAGAAAATGGAAGACATACAAGACCACTGATAATCTCCCTCGATCTGGGGCTCCACGCAAGATCTCACCCCGTGGGGTCAAAATGATCACAAGAACGGTGAGCAAACATCCCAGAACCACACGGGGGGACCGAGTCCATGACCTGCAGAGAGCTGGGACCAAAGTAACACAGGCTACCATCAGTAACACACTACGCCGCCAGGGACTCAAGTCCTGCAGTGCCAGACGTGTCCCCCTGCTTAAGCCACTACATGTCCAGGCCCGTGTAAAGGAAAGAATGAATGGAGCCATGTATCGTGACATTTTGAGTGACAACCTCCTTCCATCAGCAAGGGCATTGAAGATGAAATGTGGCTGGGTCTTTCAGCATGACAATAATCCCAAACACACCGCCCGGGCAACGAAGGAGTGGCTTCGTAAGAAGCATTTCAAGGTCCTGGAGTGGCCTAGCTAGTCTCCAGATCTCAACCCCATAGAAAATCTTTGGAGGGAGTTGAAAGTCCGTGTTGCCCAGCGACAGCCCCAAAACATCACTGCTCTAGAGGAGATCTGCATGGAGGAATGGGCCAACATACCAGTGTGTGAAAACCTTGTGAAGACTTACAGAAAACGTTTGACCTCTGTCCTTGCCAACAAAGGGTATATAACAAAGTATTGAGATGAACTTTTGTTATTGACCAAATACTTATTTTCCACCATTATTTGCAAATAAATTCTTTAAAAATCAGACAATGTGATTTCCTGGATTTTTTTCTTCTGTCTCTCATAGTTGAAGTGTACCTAGGATGAAAATTACAGGCCTCTCTCTTTTTAAGTGGGAGAACTTGCACAAGTGGTGGCTGACTAAATACTTTTTTGCCCCACTGTAAGCCTGATGTGTTTTGCTGCTCCGGTGAGCAACATACCCCATGTGTGTGAGTTAACCCATATCCTTTGTGTGTGAGTTAACTCTGCTCCTTCTTGCAAGAATAGATTAGTGCCTGATTATTGATTCTCAACCTGGTGTCGAGTGATATTTTCCTAACATAATTCCTACGAGCCGGATCCAAGACCTCCTTTTTTCTCCGGACAAACGAGCCTGACACTGTGCACAGGGAGTCGAGGACACTTAAAGCCTTGTTTCATTTACAAAGAAACCATTTGGTAAATAGGGGGGCCAGGTTTCGCTGGAGAGGAGAGAATCCTCTTTTCCACTACACAAGAAACACCAACACTCTTTAACACATGGCTTTTGTCTTCAGTTGGAAAGGGTACAATAAGCATTCCTTTCAGGGACTAATAATTTTTAATCTCAGGTATTTATTGAAAAATGACCCTTTTTCTTATTTTATATGTGACGTGTTTTGAAGGATTGATTAAATACAATGAACACATGTTTTCAACTAATAAACAATTCAGATGTTTTCCCAAAAGCTATTAACAGAAACTTGAGTTAAAACGTAAACAAACTCAACAGAAACTAAATAAAACTAACTGTAACTTGTAAACTTGGTTCATCTGGACGCTGTCTCGACAACCAATAACTCTGGTTTGAGAGTTTGACAGAGAGACGGAATAAATAACAGATGAACGATAGAAGGAAATTGCTTTTACTGTAAACTTTGTGACCACAAGTATATTGACAAATGTTCAAAAACACAGATACAGCCTTACTCATCTACTGGCAGCGTGAAAGGCGTCGTCTACCACCAATAGAAAAGGGAGTGAGAACAGCTGTCTGACCTTGTCGAAGGGAGGGAAGATGATGGGGTGAGACGAGTACTCGGGGAAGTGGATGTGCAGCGCGGTGGCGTTCTCCGTGTACGGGTTGGTCTGGATGGTTCCTATGGGGTTCAGCATCTCTTCAAGTTCATCTGCGGGAGAAGCACATAGGGAAGCATGACATAACATCTTGACATCTAGTCTTGATGATATAAGACATAATAACTGAAGACTCTTGAACACATCTTATTTTGAGTTGAATCTCAGACGATTCCTTTAAGCTGCTGTGGTATTTGTAAAAGATGGATCATATGGTTTGAAAAATGACATCTTACTTGATTCTTGAAAACACATTTTTATTGGAAAAATCCACAGAAGAAATAAAACTTTTTAGCATTTCTGGCTTATTTTGTAACAACATTTCCTCATCCTGGTAAAATATAGTTAGAAATAAGTTTTCTCAGCTCAAGATCTTATTCGTCTAAATATCCAGCAAGCAAATGTTCACTTGTTCTATTTCTAGATCTCTTGATTTATTCAAAGCGAAAACACCTTGTTTTTATAATCGTTCTACTTGACTTGGGAGCAGCCTTTTGTCCAGTGACGCTGGAGTGCTCATTTAACCCTAGAAGTGTTTTTATGAGCAGATAGGACGGAGGGCGTACCAGGAAAGGAGGACCAGCAGTGCAGGATGATGTCTCCCGTCTTCAGCTGGCCTTTGTAGTCGAACACCATGGTGTTGACCCAGGCGATGGGGTAGTGCTGGATCACAGAGAGAGAAACAGGGATTAGTCAATGTGCTTTAAACATATTGTTTACATGTGTTGAAATTGTACACTTTTAGGTATTTTTAGGCCCTTCTAGTATATATACTGTATATAGCAGCTTTTCTCAGGCAGGGAGGAACTAAAAACTGACACGCAAGAATAGATTTGTTCACTTCTTGAATGTGTTTTACCTCTAATTCCTCAACAAGTAGGCAAACATATTATCTGACTACCGTACTTCTCGGAGTATAAGCCGCGACTTTTCCCCCCATTTTTTGTGTACAGCTAACGGCCACTAGGGAACCTCCTACATCTATGGACTTTACAGGTAAAATTAACCACCTTTAACGCTACGGGCTCTAGGACCGGTCCGCGCCCGCCACCTTTAAGCGGCGGGCTCCAGCAGGAAAAGCTGGAGGCCGGAAAAGAGTGAGACAGGTAGCGCGCCAAAGTAAAAGTGGAACCGAGAGACAGAACGAGAGCAAGACAGACGGACAATTTAGCTGCTGCGGCTTATATGCAGGTGCGCTTTCTAGTCCGACAAGTACGGTAGTTACCTAATTCAAAAAAGTGCAGTCAGCAATACATTTTACTCCCAGGACCCCCCCTCTTTCTGTTAATGCCAAAAAGTGTGAACAAGATACAGCCCTAGTCCTGAAACATCATGTCTTAATGCTGGCCAGGAGAGCATGGATCTCAGAGGTGATGATGTTAAGACTATAACATTTAGTAAAACCCCTGGAATCTCTTGATGTTAAATACTGTCTGGAGTTATCTAAAGTATCACGGGACGGTGTCCATGGAAACATGCTGGACTTGAGCTCGTCAGATTATCATTTTGCTCCATGTGTTATAAGTGATGTTTTGTGCGTCCTCGTTTCATTCCCCATCATCATTAGATCAGTGTTGTGTTAGAAACGTGTTGCAATATCATGTTGTTTTGTGTGCCTCCTAAGAAATAACGTTCAAACACAAATATTGACAGGGTGTGACAGTCGCAGATTGATCAAAGTGTTTCTTATAAACTGTCGTGGCACTGGCTTCCTGTCCATTTTAGAGTCCATTTTAAGATTTTATTGTTTGTTTTTAAATCTCTTAATGGGCTGGCCCCAGAGTACATCTCCGACCTCTTACAGGTGTACACCCCCTCAAGGGCTTTGAGGTCGGCTGATCAGCTGCGGCTGGTAGTCCCAAAAACAAAGAAAAAGACCAGGGGAGACCGAGCGTTCTCATCGGTAGCCCCCGGGCTCTGGAACGACCTGCCCCCTCGTGTTAAATTGTCGCCCACCCTTGAAGCTTTTAAGTCCCGCCTAAAGACCCACCTCTTTCCCCTCGCTTGCCAGTCAGTCTGAGCTGTGTCATACCTGTTTGTATGCTTTCACTGTCTGTCCATAGCCTTTATGTGCCTTGTATTTATTCTTATGTGTGCTTTTTTTTTATCTATTCGTGTAATATTATATTTTATTATAATGTTATGTTCATTGTGAAGCACTTTGGCAAACCCTCTGTTTTTAAACTGTGCTATATAAATAAAGTGGATTGGATTGGATTGAAAAGGTTACGGCATGTGGTTTAGATTGAAAGTTAAATGAAATCTATGATAGATGTGTATTATTATACATGTGTATTATTATACATGTGTATTATCCTCGCAACTACAGTCGTTAAATGTCCACCTTCATGTCAGGTTTGAGGGTGTGGTTCTGCAAGCCTCATTTACATATTCACCTGTGGCGGCGCGCCCAGAGGCTTCGTAGTGGGCGCGGCAACAGGATGCCGGGGTGCGGTTCTCACGGGAGGAGAAAGTGTGTGTGGATGCTGGTATTCAGCGGGATATTGTCATTTCCTCAACATGGGACGTTAATGAAAAGCCGAATCTGTGGATATTGCATCGACGGACCAAGAAGCACGTCTCCGTGGAGAGGACGCGCTCAGAGAGAGAGATGTTCTCCACAACCCGGTGAGATCGCTCCTCTGGGACACGCCGTCCTCGTGTTTCCTGTTGTTGTGGATTATAGCCTGAAAAGGCCTTCAAACATTTCTGTTTGTGCCGCCGACGGGCGCCGGAGCAATGAACGATAAGGGCCTGGATTAGGCAGTAAAGACAGTTTTGGTGTTTCGCAGAGCGGATCGTTTAAACTGTCAATATAATGGATCAATGCATGAAATCTGTCCGTTTATCAGTTCGGTTTACCTTTATAATATCATTTCACTCAAGAACCCCTTGTGCGTTTAATTAACACAACTACTTTAGATAGTTGATCGTTGCAGGAATCCTGAAGTCAGATGTAAGACCTTTTTTAAGACCCTTTCCAAACATGTTAAGACCTCATCGCCACTTGGAGTTCTACCCGGTTGCCTTGGCGACACACTTTACCTCACATTGACTATATACCGTATTGATTGTCCTTCCCCAATAATAGGTGAAACATATGCAATAATAAAGTTTGTCTAAAATGACAGAATTATTAGTTTTCGTTTGACGGAAATAGAATAAAAGTTGACTAAATGTTAGGACTTAGCGACTCAAACTATGGAGGCTAACTGACTTAAAAACTAAACAAGCTGTTTTCTTCCTTCTTGCTCTTCCATGCTGTCGTGTCTCCTCCACGACAACAACTTGAAATCTTGACATATGCGTCTAACATCTAGTCAGAATGTGTCTCCACCCGATTTAAGAAGATAACTTCAGAAGTGACACTGCAGCGAGACATCGGGTCTTGTTTTTAGACAATGCATCATCCTGTTAAGCCAACACATCTTATTTTGAATTGCTTCTCAGATGAAACACATATTTTTACATATTTATTAGAAACTCACCAACGATAACATCAGAACACAGAACACTTTGAGCGTTAGCGGCTTATTTTGTAACGAAATGTCCTGATTCTGGTCAAAACGAGTTCTCCCAGCTAATTACAGATCTGATTTGTCTAAATATCCCGTCTTATTTCAGGTGCTCTTAACAAGCTAATGTTCACGAGTTCTATTGGTAGACGTTAGCACTTATTTCATTGTTGCTGAACTTGTTTCTGGAGCAGCCTTCCTTCCAGTGGACACCTTGTGTGCCTTCAGGTGCGTCTCTTACCACTTTCCCTGCCTTGCGGATGGTCTGGTATTTGTTGCTGTGAGAGTTCTTGGTGGACTTCTGCTTCTTGACCTTGTCCATGACGGCGTAGATGGCGAAGCAGAGGCGGGTCATGCGCGGCAGGTCGCAGACGGACAGGTCGAACTCCAGCGTGCTGTCCTTCCACGTGTGGTCCGAGCGGCCGCTGCTCTCACTGCTCACCGCCGGCTTACACAGCAGCTCCGTGCCGTGGAAGAGCCCCGCCCTCACCTGGACCTGAGAGTGTGTGTGTGTGTGTGTGTGTGTGTGTGTGTGTGTGTGTGTGTGGGTGTGTGTGTGTGTGTGTGTGTGTGTGTGTGTGTGTGTGTGTGTGTGTGTGTGTGTGTGTGTGTGAAGGGAAGCAAGGGGAACACATTATTTTGTATTGTGTGCTACATTTGAGTTAAAGTTCTTCTCTTATGTCTCAATTATATTTAATTATGCACTTTTGGAGAAGCCGTGGAAGAGCCCCGCCCTCACCTGGACCAGTGTGTGTGTGTGTGTGTGTGTGTGTGTGTGTGTGTGTGTGTGTGTGTGTGTGTGTGTGTGTGTGTGTGTGTGTGTGGAAGCAAGAGTATAGCATTAGCTTTCATCGTGTTGTTGCATTTGATTATCATTCACAAGCTAGTCTGCGTTTTGTCTCAGCCAAATTGAGAAAAAGTCTTTACATCAACCTAAATTCTTGAGCTCCGTAAAGTGCTTAAAGGTCCCATGTCATGCTTTTCCGGTGTGTTATGAAGCTCTACACACACACACACACACACACACACACACACACACACACACACACACACACACACACACACACACACACACACACACACACACACACACACACACACACACACACACACACAACCACACACACACACACACACACACACACACACACACACACACACACACACACACACGGGGGGGGTGCTAGTGGACATGGCCTTGACATGGGACCTTTAAAGTGCCTAGATATTTGTATATTAGTGCAATAACCAGTCGTGTCTTCCCCTGTCCAGTGTTATGTGTCCATTTGACCGGCCACCTCTGTTGGGATTGATCGACCGCTTAGAGATGTCCCGCCCCTTAGCCTATCATCTCCAATGTGTTGGAGCACTAGCCAATAGATTGTCACATAGTAAAGTCACTATGTTAGGAAGTAAACAAAGGAGACAAAGGAGGAATTTGTGTGTGTGTGGGAACCATCCTCTGGAGGGAACACAGGATGTTAGCCTTTATATCTAATGCCTTGATATAAATATCTAATATCAAGGCATTAGATATTTATTTTATCTAATGCCTTGTCTTTTATCTGGACCCTGAGTCTGTAATAAAGTTTTCATTCATTCATTCACTAACATCTAAATAACAGACTACAGGAAATAGACCAGGACCTCTTCTTTAAATCTAGTCTTGAACTCTGCATGCAGGTGTTGGGTGTGCAGTTAACAGGAATATGAATGTCCACAAAGCAATAGTTCACCTTGGCGGTCTCTTCAGCGTTCACCTTGCTGCCGTTCACCAGGACGATCTTAAAGGGGGGAGCCACGTCCCAAACACTCGTCTGCACTTGCTGCAGAGAGGGAGAAAGAGACTTGCAGTGAGGGAGCAGCATGAGCACAACACACTGTAGAAATATGTGCTCCTTCACACACACACACACACACACACACACACACACACTACACAAACAGCGTGTGAGGTCAGGCGGGTCGTTCTGATGTCAAGCCGAGTGGATTTGCGAGGGTCAGCAGTCGGCAGGAAAAACAGCATCACATGACACCGAGAG